>NW_028279013.1:0-53506 GCF_059751315.1 Micrasema longulum
TGTTGATCTTCTTTCATCTGTGAATGTTACACAGTGTGTAAAGTGGCCACTTAAACCAGCCAGTGACAGGTCATAAGCCCTGTAGATGCCTAGACTTCTATATTACCTTTTCTTAAATGTTCTTCATCTCTGTTGTAATATGTTAAAAGTTTACTTTATTTTTATTTATATCACTATTCTTTATTTCGTCCGGGAGTCTATTTACTATGCGTGGGAGTATATACGCCCTGGTCCTCTCTCCATACGCATTTAGAGCTCTTTTTTCCAGTAAATTTCCTTTAACTTTTTGCCGCGTTTCATGCTTATGTGATATCGGCGTTTTGAAGAAATCCACGAAGTCCTGTTACCAGGCGATAGTATATCATATTCTGTAACTTTACACGTCGGGAGATGGACTGACGAAATTCTCTACATAGCCGGTGGTGCCTAGATACAGAGGTGTCAAGAGCGAGTGGAAGGAGTAGGAAGAGAGGCTTTACCCAGCAGACTGCAGCAGACAAGAGAAGAAGGCTCCAGTCGAAGAATAACGATAAGGGCTCGGTTATTGTGGCCTCTCTTCTGACCGGCACATTGCAAAAATAACTTTCAAACTATAATTAACGCCTAATGACTTTTTTTCCATTTCCGTTTTTAACCACTTAACCACGAGCCGGCCCATAAGCACTAAAAGATACATTTTATCTTTCTGTCATTTTTTCGCTGTACATGTCCAAAATGAGTACACTTGTACGATTATTTTTAAACATGTTCAATTATAGGTTACCGACAAAAATACTTAAATTTTTTGTATCAATATGCATTTTTACGTACAACAAATTTAATTTGACGTACGTAATAGAAAATTGAAGATATTTTATTTTATATTTTGTTTATTCAGAAAAACAACAGCAGTACACAAAAATATACACAACATAAAACAAAGCCAAATTAGTTTTCTACATAAATACAATTATAAAAATCCAGTTCAGTTAGATATTAATACATGGAAGTGCTTGTGTGCGAGTTTTTGTGTGCGAGGATGCGGGGGTAAGTGAGTGGAGTGTGGTTTTGGTAAGTATGTGAATATGTGTGTGAGTGTATATGGGTGTGAGAGTGGGTTTATGGAGAACGTGAGTGTGTGTTTGATATGAGTGATTAGAAACATCTTAAATTTATAATGTAAAAGTAGTTTTTTTTTTAAGAACATAATTTTTTTCATATAATAATTTTTGTTATTTCCTATTGTAATCAGGGCCGCGATTACGAACGGCTATCTTCATCGGTATTTACTGTGACGGTATAAAAAAAACGATATTTATGTACGAAAGTACGTATTTTTGTAAAAAATTCCAAGTATCTTCGTCAGTAACCGGCAAATAAACATGTTTGAAAAAACAAATTATTAAAATATTATATTTTTCATACGGAAAACTTAGTTTTACTTTGTAGATAAAATTGAAGATAAATTTTAACTTCCCGTCAGAAAACGTACCCAGGGCCCTAGTTCTGGTCACGTGACTAGTTTTGTTTACCCCGCTTTATCACAAATTGATTCCCGTTTTACAAATCGTTGAAAATGGGCCCAAGAATTGAAATATTTGAGTAAATCATATAACCGAAAATAATAAAAAATCACAGCCCCCCCAAAGGGGGGCTGTGATTTTTTATTATTATCAAAATTTTCGAAAGTGTTTATTGAAATGGGTGATTTATATAGCGCTATCATTGATAGTGAAAATAACGTCAAGGGCGTACCTCTCTTCGAAATAAAATTAGTGCCCATAAATTGAGATTTCAGAGTGCACGTGTTATGTTCAATATTAAAGGCGTGCTAGGGAGTGGCCCTATTAGACCGTGCGGGCCACATATTATATCGTGGATGTCTCCACATTACATATATATGTCAACCAATTATACGAAACAGGGTTGGCAAAACGGAAAAATTACCGGAAAAAAATACGTAGATATATTGAAATGTGTCCATCAGGACAAAGAAAAAAAAATCTTCCATTAAATAATATATGTAATTTATTAAAAATGTTCTTAATCCACCCAGGTTAATAAAATGTAATATTAATTAACTAAAATACTTTGTTTCATTATTTTATATTTTTCAAATAATTTTTTTAAATGTTGCTTTTTACTAATTATAGTCCTTCCAAGAACAAGGGGCAATTTAAATCTGAAAAAAATAATTTTCTTATAGTCAATTACTCTAAAACTAAAATGCGAAGTGATGTAGATTGTTTTAGGTAAATAAATAAAAAGATTTATGGTTTGTCAATAAGTGTGAATACATATTTTTTCCGATATAATTTGTACTGTGCATTTTAATTAAACTCCATTTATTATTATTATGATGAACACAAAATATTAAATAAAAAACATGCTTGTTTCAAAATAAATACTCGTAAATACATAACATTTTCTTAAGTAATTGTTTTTTTCGCTCTAATCCAAAAGAGTAATATAACAATGTATATCATCAAGATTTTTAAAATCAGTATTCTGTACATTAATAATGTTTTTGTGTAAGTTTTGTGAAAGCGCCATCACTACATAATCGACCTGTTCATGATTTGATTAAATGAAAATACCTTCATATTTATAAACCAGTGTTTTTAATTTATAACTAAATAATTAATTAATATTAATTAATTTGTTGTATGAATAATTACTTGTAAATTGCTGTAATAAATATGAAAAAAAAATATTTCTTTTTAAATAAATAAAAAAATATGGGGAGAATGGTGAATGTTACACAGTGTGTAAAGTGAACACTTAAACCAGCCAATGACAGGTCATAAGCCCTGTAGATGCCTAGACTTCTATATTACCTTCTCTAAAACGTTTTTCATTTCTGTTTTAATATGCTAAAAAATCTATTGTTTTTCTGTGATGGTTTAAACGCAACAGGAATGTTTTTTGCCAACCCTGTTACGTATAAATTTATATTATGTATTGCCATTATGCTCCCTACATAGTTCTCATATAATATGTACATAATACGTATTTTTATAATCACTAGGACCATCGCAAAGCCGCTCCCATCCTGCCCCAGTGTAATGTTTTGTGTCATCGCGTACTTTATCCGATATTACTACACCAACTGCGAAGGATGTTTCAACGAGTTTATTAAATATAAATTTGAGTAAACGTAGATGAAGAAGGCGACGAAAATAATTCAAGTTTCAATATCGGTTCGAATTCTCATAAATATAATAAAATTGTAAAAAGAACCGTCTGTAGCGATGGTCCGAAGGGCATAGGAGTATTTTTTATTTTTTTTTTTAAATTTATTTTATTTAAATAGTATAATTATACATTTTTAATATAAAAAAAAAAACACTTGTTACATTTTTACTAAACTAAAATCCCACAAAGCCACTTTCTGTAGCTTGTTAGTGAAGATTATATTTATACTAATTTAATAATATTATTTACATTTATAAAAACAATGAATAACAGAAAAAAATTACAGCCGGAAAGATCAGAATAAACATGTTTATACAAATAATAATACATAAATTTATTTTTTAAATACAAGAAAATATATTAAAAATTAAAAGATTTACACATAAGCTACTATTCATTTATAAACTTTTGATCAAGTAGCCACTCTCTTATTTGGCTCAAGTTCTTTAGGCAATAATTCGGAGTAGAAAAATAATATAAAGACGCTCTTAGTCGTGTGAGAGGATATTTGTGCGAAGAGCGGTTTGATGAAAGGGTGCCATTAGCCAGGATGGCTTTACGCCATAATAAGCAATGATTTGAATCTTAAAATAGTCCTACCCAATATATCAAAACGCACATATTTAGATGAACGAGAAATGAGAATATTAGAAGCAAACTTCGTAACCTCCACCAAAAACGGAAAATTAGTTATTGAAGCGTTTTTCAAATCCGTCTCTTAATCTTGCAAAAAGAGATTTCAATTATACTACTTGACGCCGCAAACTAAGCATTCTCATTCATTGTAACTGACAGGATAGCCAAAGTGCTGAAGAAACAAAATATTGCAACAACGTTTGGGACTGTGGGAAAAATAAAAGACCATTTAGTAAACCCAAAAGATAAAAATCCTCTGGTAACTGAAGCCGTGTACAAACTAAGTTGCCAAGGATGTGATAAAGTGTATATTGGACAAACAGGGCGCACAGCAAAGAAGAGAATTGACGAACACAAAAGAGCGTGTAAACTTGGGCATCCAGACAAATCCGCAATAGCGGAACACTTTATAGACACAGGACATTTTTTCGCCTTTGAACCGAAAATTCTACATAAACCTAGTAATTATAGTGCACGAATAATAAAAGAGGCAATTGAAATACACAGACATCCAAATAATATAAACAAAGACGACGGGCTTAAATTAAATTCAACATGGTTCCCAGCACTACATATGACAAAAACGAATAGAAATGTGCCTACTGCCGACTGCGACACAGTACAAATTACTAGTACATAAACATAATTATTCTTTCCTACAAAACTAGAAATGTGCCTACTGCTGACTGTGACACGGTACAAATTACTAGTAAATAAACACATACATTTCTCTATAAAACACACAGTTTTCCCTGAAGATGGCTCCTGCAATGGTAGCCGAAACGTCGGATCAAATCCAACATACACGGTATCACCCAAAAAAGATACATAATATTGATAAGCATTCTCCATTGAAATGGTGAAGTATAATTAGAAATCTCACAATTCATTTTTCAAAGTTTTTCGCAAATATCTCAGCAACTCCTTCAATTGTATTTCACATTCATCATCATTCCCTTTCTGCACCTAATGGTGCATAAGGCACTGCATCGGTACACCAACCGCAGTGTATCTTAATTATTTTTGTTACATGAAAGTAAGATGACCAGTTTAACGCTTCAGAGGCCAGTCTAGGGACTCTTTTCGCTCTAGTGTAAAAACACATTTTTAATGAATTGAGTTTTTCTACTGACATTTCTTAGTGGAACTGCATTTTAATTATAGTAATAAAAATACGTATATAGTTTTATTCCACGTTTATTTACACATTTTTGAATCAGTATTTCATGTCAACCATGTCGAGAATCGAACCCGGGACCTCTTGCACGGTAAAAACCCTTTCGGGTGCATGGAACAGATCAACATCCTGAGCAATGTTGTTCAGCTTAGCATTAGCCCTTCTAAAGCTCGGGTTTCCTAGGACAGCGGTGCCCGTATTTTAACGGCCGTAGTGAACATTAACGCGGTTGACAGCCGTCGTAACGGTAACTAGAGAGTGGTTTCCTATAAAAATGGTGTTGATAACACCGTTAAAAAATAAAACCACTCTCTAGTCACCACTACGACGGCTGTCCACCGCATCACCGTTCACTACGGCCGTTAAGACACGGGCACCGCTGTCCTAGGAAACCCTAGCTTAACAGGCAGGTTGGTCTTGTGTATTGGAATATGAAATAATCTGTGCTGACGCTGTAACATACAAACCAATGTTCATCATAATCTCAGGATTATCGACCACACCGCGCAACAATGAATTAAGATGTGAAGTCAAATACACAGTCCTTCTAGTCTCTAAACTGTTGTAGCCAAGCATACCCTGGAGAAACTCGGTCAGCGAGCCAAGGATAAGGCTGTAGTCTGGTAAAACGCACGCAAAATGAGGATATCATACCATTTTGCCATTTTAAAACTAATGTTTTTTTTCAATCGTGCAATAATAATAATATAATAAAACATAAGTGGAAGTGTACCAAGTATTTTTAAATCCATAACTTATATATTAATATAAGTTATTACATCATTAAAATATAATTACTTTTAGACCGGCAGATTACGCCATTTTGAATTTAGACTAAATGTAAGTATCTAGGTTGTCATATAAAGACTATGGGTTGTGGTCCTGTGGCTAGTGTCTCGGACGCACGGACCAAAGGTCTGTGGTTCGAATCTCACTCTACCCGAACTTGATTCCATTTTCTAAAAGAGAGTTATATACAACACGTTGAAAATGGCTCTCAAAATTAAATATTTGGGTAAATCGCAAATACTTCTTTGTAAAAAAAAAAAGTATTGAGCTAAAATTTATTCTAATAAGAAGATAATAAATTGAACATAAAAGTGGCCGAAGCAAAATTTTTATGTTTTGTTTTTAAATAAAAATACAAGCATTTTAAATCACATACATTTTTGTGACATTTTCCTTTATTTCTGCGTAAAATTATGCCTTCGGCAATACTTTAATGAAAAAATATTTATTGACATATTTTATCAACAATATTTTGAGTTTATCCAAATTTTTGGAGACAAGAACTGGATTCAACTCCCTGGGGAGCTGTTTATATTAACATATAACAACAGAGACGAAGAACATTTAAGAGAAGTTAATATAGAAAGCTAGGCATCTACAGGGCTTATGACCTGTCAATGCCTGGTTTAAGTGGCCACTTTACACACTGTGTAACATTCACCATTCAGCCCACATTTGAACACCTAAATTCCTTCAATTCTTTCATCTGTTGATGTTTGTGAAGTTAAAGGGCTGAAACCTTTATTTATGCGGGTGAGATTCATCTAATTGCATTATTTCACCTACTTTCTAAGACTAGACTTCTATATTAACTCCTCTTAAATGTTTTTCATCTCTGTTGTAATATGTTGACATATTTTAGTTAAAACCTTATTTTCATAGAATTGTATTCTTTTTTTGAAAGAAGATAATTCTGGTTGTAATATTCAATTTGTAACAATATCTTATATACGTTTTTTTTACCTTCATACCTGCCTTTATCGGTACTGGTAAGGGCAGGTATATTTTTATTATGTGTTAATTTATTAATTTATTTTTGCGCGATTAAAAAAAACATTCGTTTTTAAATGGCAGAATCGAATGATTTCCTCATTTTGCGTGCGTTTTACCAGATTACAGCCATAATGACCGCACTCTCTCACGTAGAGATATCTCAGAAACTGCTTTTGGATTTTCTCTATCATAAAAGAGTGCATGTAGCTCTCAAATCATAGAGCCACTCCCAAGTCTACTTGGATGGGGAAAAGTCAGACCGCGTAATGGACACGGTAGAACTGCGTCAACAGGCTAAGGTGTTATCTAATGAACTAGTGACTCGAGTTCACCTCTCGGTCACGCGTTATATGGAGAATAATATTAAGGAATATTATGTGCATTTAAGCGCTAGTAATAATTATTAACGCCAATTGTAATGTGGCCGCGACATGTAAACAGAAATCGTAAAATAATACGAAAAAAATACTTCGCGGCGCTTTTTCTCGCAGGCCAAGTTTGTTCAGGGTATTTCTTTTAAAAAATATATTTTAATACTTCACAATAATAAATTGTATAAATGAGTTAAAAATGTATTGTTCACTGGAAAAACACGTGCCGAGGAAGCATTTTACATTTTTAGTTTGGTCTTATAAATATACATTTATTTAATTTTTCTTTGTATTCGCCCAAGGGGCATTTACAAAAAATATACAGAAAAGTAAAAACATAGTAAGTTATAATTTAAAAGATAAACAACGCGTTTTTGTATACATGTAGAAACAATAAAAAGCATACTGCCATGCAAAATAAAAAGTGAAACTTTACATAGTAAAAAAGAAAAAAAAGTGGATATAAGAAAAGTAATTGAATTAAAAAGCAAATTATAAATAACTTGTAAAGAATTTAAACAGAAATATGTATATTTACATATACTTAAAAAAATGGTACTTACAAATTATTGTTAAAAACAAATAATAAAAATTAGTTTACAGTAAGTATATATAATATAATAACGTATTATCTTGGGCACAAAAATATTTGATACATTAATTTCAGAAAAAGATAATAATAATACACATCAAAAACAAAGAAAAAATTGTGTGAAAAAGAAAGTTTTATTACGACATTCATAATTAGTTTCAAACAGTGCATTTAGGAACGTTTTAGAATGGATAATTGTCGTATTAAAAATGTCTGTATCCCAAGTAAATTTGTTGGCCAAGGAATGTAAACTCCATTTACCCATTTACCCAATGAATTGTTTTAAAATGGACTTTTTACATAGGTATACAAAAGAAAATTGAAATTGAATATAAATATATTGTTACAAATTTGAATTAAGTGTATTTAGCTTGGATAAGGTCACCATAGTTTCATCTATAAAAATATTTTTATTTTGGGTATTATGTAATATCACTAACATTTTTGGCAGACTGTTAAGGAAAGGTCTAAGATACAAATGAAATCATTGACAATATTTTTTTTTTATTCTTGGAACCGGCTGCAGTTCTTCAATGCCTTCTCGATTCCTATGTTTCTGGCTTTGGTTTTAGACTTGTGTTTGTACCAATAACATAGTTGTATGGATATATATTTTTTATGTACTGTAGAAAAGGAATTACTTACCGTATTTTTTTATAATGCCTGAACTTCAGAATATTCTTGTCTTTAGCTTGAAGTAACACGATGTTACATCACCGCGTATCAATTTTTTTTGGCGTGGCCTTTAAAGTTAGAAGCGGAAAAAATTCCTTTTTTAAATTCTAAACCTTGTACATAAAAAACAACTCCCATATTAAAAAAAAACACTGATGTGACGATACAAATTAAATTTTTCTGCTAGTTTTTATTTTTTTAACTTGATTTGAAAAACGGGGCCCGTGCATACTCATATTCCCGAAGTCGGTGACATTTCTCGAAACCCGCACTTATCACACGCACCGCATTATGTTTTATGTTTTATGGCCGCTCGGGCCGGAGTTGACATGCGCAGGGCTCAGTGCGCAGTGCGCAACGCTGCGTGGGTACTGTATAAGTGCATATATATGAGTATAAGCCATGCGCGCGCATTGCGGCGACCGGCACTGCCGATTTTATGTTCTCCGCACATTTTGTACACTGGACTGCGCTATGAGAGAGAATTCATTCATATTTTTTATTTTTTTATTTTTATTTATTACATTATACATACATTTGTTAAGGACAGAGACACAGTTTATAGCGACACAATCGGGAACGATCCATGTCTGTGAACTTGCTCCGACTCGCAAGAAAATCCTCGATAAAGTCGGGGCACTTGTAATGCATTCATACTCATACATTCACACACACATATATATTCGCACATACATATTTATATTATATTTTGTATATTCATATACATATATATTAAGTTTATACACATCATTGATACTTGATACATTATTACATTTTACATTTATAAATACATATTAATCATTTACCAGTTAGTCCACATTTGATCGCAGAAATCCATTCCCGTTCGAGTAAACCATCAATTAAAAATAATTATTAATTTTTAAAAAATCAAATGTCAAGCTTTCCATGAAAATATCGCATACTACAAATACCGATGAAAACACGTGAAATGATTTTTAAAAAAAACTACATTTGAATTCAATATGGATATCGTGGAGAAATGTTTCATGCATAACTTTGAAAATAAAATTGTTAAAAATATGTCTCCACAAAAACGCGACATGTTGGCCTTGATATTTGTGACGTCAAGATTCGTGACGGTGTTCTATTAAAATTTAAACGGTCATATATAAAGTTATAAATTTCACCTAATCGTGTCGTGGCCAATGCAATGAGCGGTCTTCGTTGGAATTTAAAATTATAAATTTTTAATTTTTTTTTTTGCGACCAATAAGTACATTTTTTTTATTATTTGACAGTATTTCATATACCCTTATAATATAGTGCCGAGGAATACATTTTACAAGGTTTTGTGACAACAAACCTTTTTTTTAAACAATATTTTTTATTTATTTCGACGTGAAATCAGGCGAGAGTGTAAATCTGAGACAAGAATAATTGATAAGATTAAGAAAGGGTCTCTGAGATGGTTTGGTCACGTAGAACGAATGGACGACGAGAGAATGGTAAAACAAGTATATATGGCAAAAATGAACGGCGACGTTAGACGAGGACGACCAAGGAAGACGTGACATGATCAGATAAACCAAAATCTTAAGTCTGGTCATGTCAAAAGCAGACAGAACCGAAGGGCATGTATGACAAGATGTATGAATGTGGAAGAGGCTAGGATTGTATGCCAGGATAGACGTGTGTGGCGGTCCATTCTCTCTGCCTACCCCTACGGGGAAATGGCGTGATGGTAGTAGTAGTATTTCGACGGCTCACGCCTTTGACAAAGTATAAAATAATATTACAAAATAATTACAATGAGACTAAACACATGTACAAAAAATAAAGATAGGTAACTAAATTAAAATCAGCAGAAAATAAAGAAATAATAAAGGAAAATTAAATAAGAAATTACAACATAGATATGCAGCAAATGAACAATATGCATATTATGTAACGTAGAATTGAGTTTTTTTTTTAATTAAAATGTTGGTCAAAGACTTCTTTAATAGTATAAAATTCAGTCAATAAAATACCCTACATACATTTTACATGTTTTCTGACAAACAGTTTATTTTTCAATTAGATGAACACGCAATAAAATTCGTCGAATAAAACATACATTTACTACGTTTTTAGACAAATAATAAGTTTTTTATGTTCAAATTTGATAAATACATTTAATATACTATAAAACTCAGTAAATAGAATACCTATATTAAATTAATTTAACGCGTTCTATGACAAATTACAGTTTTCGTTCATTGTATTACAATGAGAAGTTAGCAGAGAAAGCGAAATTACCATTCTGCCCATGTCTAAACATCCACAATCCTCAACTCTTCCATTTGTTAACATTGTGAAGTTAAACACATGAAACTATTATTGATATAGGTGAGATTCAGCTGGCTGAATTATTTCATCTGGTAGACAACGTCTGAAAACACTTAAGTTCTATCAAAAACGTTTTTAGTATGTCCAAATGTTTGTAGACACGCTGGATTTCCAAACACAGGTAACCGAAAAAGATACTTCAAATTTTCAAAAAATATATATCTAGGTACGAAGGTTTTCACGGTCACTGTTATCAATTTGTTTCTTCTTTTTTGGGTGATACCGTGTATTGGATTTATTCCGACGTTTCGGCTACCATTGCAGGAGCCATCTTCAGGGTATACTGAGTGTTTTGTAGAAAAACAAGTATGTGTTTAATTACTAGTAATTTGTACCGTGTCGCAGTCGGCTGCAGGCACATCTTTGTAGTATGTAGTGTTAGGAACCATGTAAAATAAAATATATCTACACATTTTCGTACAGATAATTCGATTTTACTTTATTGGCAACTGAAGATAACTCTGTAAGTTGTGACTTTTGCATAGACATAATTCTCATAATTAAAATTAGTTGCAACAGAGAGGGAAAACATTTTTGAGAAGGGAATAGTGAAGTCTAGGCATATACAGGGTTTGTGACCTGTCATTGGTTGGTTTAAGTGGCTACAATCTGTAACATTCGCCAGTCAGTTCAGCCAGTCAGCAAGCATTTGGACATACTCACAACATTGTTAAATTCTCTTAATATTTTATTTCTGTGTTATTTTTTATTTGGGCACGCGTTTTTCTCAGAACATGATTAATTTAAAGGTCCCTTATCGCTTTCGCTAAGCGATAGTGCGGTACTGAACATTTCAAAAGACCACCAACATATCGCCCGTTTACCATAGCGATAATAATAAAGCGCATTGCTCTTTTTATTTCCCCGACTTGAAGGTATTATCGGCAAGAAAAGAGGGTTAACGCTCGAGTACAGTGTTTGGGAAATAATAAATATTTTCAGATTGGTCCAGAAACCAATGGGTTATTATTCGTTTCAAAGGCGTTTGGAAATCTAAGTTTTTAGCGAATCAAAAACGTTATGTTACCCGTTAGATTGTTATTTTACTTTATTTTATTTTATTTGATTTTATTTTATTTTATGTTATGTTATTTTATTTTATTTTATTTTATGTTATGTTATTTTATTTTATTTTATTTTATTTTATTTTATTTTATTTTATTTTATTTTAATTTATTTTATTTTATTTTATTTTATTTTTTTTATTTTTTATTTTTATTTATTTTTTTATTATTATTATTTTTTTAATTTTTTTTTTTTTTTTTTCGTTGGAAAACCAACAGACATTTATAAATTTATAAGATACAATTATACTACAAATACATATAAAGTCTAATTAGAGGTTTCCTCTTCTTAATATTGTTATTATAAATGTTGTCAGATAAAAATTATACATGACATAAAAAAACTAATCATACAAAACTTTAATATTACTAAAAATGTAAACGTAATACATATTATTAAAAATATATATTTTTTTGAATATTGGTCACACAGTTGCATATTATAATATATAATACAACTATAGTTGACCACACAGTGTACATTTATTATGTGCCTACATACAGAACTGCACATAACCTGCATAATATAGGCTGCGGATTCAAGGCGCAAAATCATAACTTTTTTTTTGGAAATTTCATTTTTGTAGGAAGTTAAAGATTTTCATTTTAATTTCAATTTAATTTCTGATTACACAAATTGCAGGTTTTCATAGTCTTTACTCAATAAAATATACACATTAAGAAAACAAAGTATTAAAACATATTTCGTCCCGATAAACTATTCAGTAATAGTTTGTCATCGGGTGCTCAGACATTATTTTTGATTAATAATCAAATAAAAGAGTACAGACATAATACTGTATAAAATAATTAACATATATTATTTTAAAGTTTATATTTGAAGCACTAACTTTGTGGTTATTCATTATAATAAAATAAATAAAACAACTTTGTTTTTAACCACTATTTTTTATTATTATTTTCTTTTGTTTGCTTTGAAACCGGTCGGTGGAAAAAAATAGTAATAAAAAATAGTGGTTAAAAACAAAGTTTTATTTAAGAAGAAAAAAACTTAATAAAACCAAATGAAAATGGTTTAAAGAAATATTATTTTTAAAAGTAAGAAAATAGAGTAAGATAAAACAATTAAAATTAAAGAATAGCTAAATGGCTAGTAAATAAGTAAATACTTAAATATGTTTTAAATAAAGGAAAAAAAATGTAAACACGCATATAAATAGTGTGTGCTCATAAATGTAATCAAAACAAGATAAAAAATAACAAAACTAAGTAAATTGAAAATTTATATTCAGATCTACAGAGAAAAAAAAATAATGCGAAAATCAAAAGAACCCTTAAAAATTGAGATCTTAAAAATGTTAATAAAATCAGAAAGAAATAAAAGAAAAGTTTAACCTAAAAAAAAGAACAGAAATGTATTTAATGAGTTCAATGTTCATTTACAAATGAATTTTGAAAAGTGTTGGAACATTTAGAAATTTAAAATAGACATTGGTTTCTAGTCTGCGTTCCTGGGACTCTAAAATTAATAAGTGACAGAATCTTCGGGCAATTTATCGTGTTATTTAAAGTTTTATGCATAAACATGGCGTTATTTTGAACTAATACGTATTTTAAAAGTACTGTCTGCTTTTGTAAATCTCTCCTTTGGAAGCGAAGTGTTCTTGTCCGTATTACAAAACGCGGTTATTTCAAATCGCTTGACTAACATCACACACATTAGCGCCAGGTCGGCCGTGACAAGCGACGACCCGTGACGGCTTTAGCCCCACATCTCCCGCAGTCTGCACCCCCCCTCTTGAAGCACCGTACGCTCGTGGTCGAAAGTCCGGACCCGGAAAACCATCAGTAATGATTATTGTCAGTCAATGGAAGCTGGACTGGCAGTGCACAACGGAGTTTTATTAAAAAAACATGTTTTATACAGAAAAAATACAGTAATGCATCGGGAGTCAGATGGCAGAAGGGACAATCTGTATTTTTTTCTGTGTTTAAGTTTTCAAAAGTTTTCATCAATATTTCAGTAAACACATATAGAAAAAAATAAATAAAAACAGCATTATTTGGAATGGTAATTTATTATTTCAAAATGACACTAAAATATTTTAGTTTGTGGATCGAAGTCTTGAAATTGAGTCTTATTTCAGCTCTCCTGAACATTTTCGAAAATTACAGATGGTCCCTTCTGCCATCTGACTACCGACATAATAATTCTTCCTAGTTTGCCCGCACCTACAGTATTCCTCTGTCAATGATTATTTATTTATTTTGTTCATTAACGCCCAAAAGGCGTTTACAAAAAATAAAAATGAAATAAATGCTAACATACTAAATAATAAACACAATATACAAATAAAATTTGTGAAATTAGTTAAAAAGGATATAATAAAAAGTTTTACAAAGTAAAAAAAAAACAATAATAACAAAGGTATGCAAGAAAAAACAGTACACATATAAACAAAAAATGCAAAGATATAAGCTTATGAAATAAATTATGTAAAGCAAACAATACAGTGTTACAGTAAGCAAGAAAGACATTTTTAAGTTAAATTAATAAACAAGCAAGCATATATTATCACGAAAAATAAGAAATGAAAATATGTATCTATGAAATGCGTTTTTATTTATATCCCTACAGAGATGAGGTAGAATTTTTTTTCAAATTCAGGATTATGAATATTCGAGCGTTTACAGGGCTTATGACCTGTCATTGGCTGGGTTAAGTGGCCACTTTCAGTAGGTACTACAACATTCCCCTTTCCGCTTATTAGCGAATATCCACACAGGTAACATTTTTGATTTTTGTATATATAATACGAATCGAGAAACCATCCACAAGCGAGAAAAGCCCTGTAAACGCTCGTATATTCATAATCCTGAATTTGAAAAAAATTCTACCTCATCTCTGTAGGGATATAAATAAAAATATATACCTACTCCCCCTTGGGAGAAAATCCAGATTTGTGTGTGTACAAGTACACGTGCCAAAAATAATGTTGTGTATGAAATGCGTGTTTGCCAATACTACAGTGCAATTTGATATAATAGTAAAATATAAAAAACAAGTATAAGGTAATAAAAATAAACAAGTAAGTATTTTTTTTTTAATTTATGAAATTGAATTGTCAATAATAGTTTGACGAGCAGATACAAATAAAATTGATATTGTGAACTTATAAGATGGTAAAGAATTGGACAGAATGTCTGCAGCCGTTCCATAAGTGTTACTTAAGTTAGGGTTTCCTAGGACAGCGGTGCCCGTATTTTAACGGCCGTAGTGAACGGTGATGCAGTGGACAGCCATCGTAAAAGTGATTAGAGAGTGGTTTCCTAGGAAAACGGTGTTAAATGGTGTTGATAACACCGTTTTCCTAGAAAACCACACTATAGTCACCTCTACGACGGCTGTCCACTGCATCATCGTTCACTACGGCCGTTAAAATACGGGCACCGCTGTCCTAGGAAACCCTAGCTTTAACCTATGCAGTCTCGGTATCAATGAATTGTTTTGTTGGTTGGAAGAAGTACAGGAGCAATGGAACAATAAAGTACTCCTAGTTTTGACAGCGGGTACTCTAAGATTAATCAATTCAAGTATTTTTGGTGCGTCAAAAAGAGACTTTACAATTTCATACAGTACAATGAGATCATTAATAGTTCTTCTTTCAGAAAGTGTTGTAAGGTAAAAACTATAAATGTTGTAAACAATTCGCCAGTCTTGAAGATGCCTACTTAGGCGAAAGCGCTCGTTGGTCAAAATAATAAAATGTAAAACTAAACCAAGAAGTTTAATTGATAAGTTTATTTATAATTTTATTATAATCATTAACTATGGAGTTTTATCAAGAAATATTAACAAAAAACATCAATAGTCCTCTGTTATCTGGTCTTGTCTCCATATTATGATGTTCGCATCAAAAACATTTAATCAGTTTGAAGATAGGCTGGAGGTTGGGCTTCTCCAGAGACCAATATACGTGAAATGAGTTAGAAACTAGCTTAAATGTATTGCAACAGAGAGGGAAAACACTTTGAGATGGAAATATGGAAGTCTAGGAATTTACAGGGCTTATGACCTGTCATTGGCTGGTTGAAGTGGCCACTTTACACACTATGTAACATTCACCATTCTGCCCATGTTTAAATATCCGCATTTCCCCAACTCTTCCATCTGTTGAATTTTGTGAAGTAAAGGAGCTGAAACCTTTATTCTGCGGGTGAGATTCATCCGGCTGAACCAAATCACCCAATAGGCAACGCCTGAAAACAGTTTTCCATTTTTTATATATCTTATTTTACCAGGTAATTAATTAAACAACGTTTGAGTATGTCCAAATACTTGTAAATGCCTAGACTTCCATATTTCCTTCTCAAAAGTGTTTTTCCTCTTTGTTGCAATAAATTTAAATATTAATAACTCCCTAGGGAGGAAATCCAGCCAGTCTGGAAGCATTTGGACAGACTCAAACATTGTTGAGTTAGAAACTAGCTTAAATATATCTTCTTTTTAAGACCGTCGAAATAAATCCGACCTTATAGTCCTATTTAAAGTTCTCAACTCACCCTTTGATGCGCCTGAACTACTAAGCTCAATAAAATTAAATATCCCAACTAGAAACCTCAGATAAAACTTACTCTTTCATATCGATAACCATAGAACTAACTATTGTTTTCATTCCCCTATTCCCAGAATTCTTAGGTCTGCCAAAAAACATACCAGTCTTGATTTCTTTGATAACAAGTTGTCTGCTTTCAAACAATCACTGAATCAAATTCAATTATAAACACCTCTCTCCCGCTTCCACTCGCACTAAGTCTACTATATACCATTGTCTCTTTCTACTTTTCTTTATAATAATTTTGTATGTATAAATATGTCCTTAAAAATGCCCATTGGGCGTATATAAAAATAAATAATTTAAAAAAAAATCAAAATAAAATTACCAATTTAGTTTTCATAAATTATGTAAAAGATGTAAACATCAAATGTGATAAAAAAACTTAACTAAGAAAATAATAATCGCTAACATTTACGTTTTCCATGGAGGTAATTATTGGTAATAAATAAAAATATCAAACGCACACTCTGAGTCATCCATGCAAACATATATTTTTATTTTATTTATTTATTTACTAAATGGTACAAGTGCCTTTTATTATAAAAAATATAACAGTATAATGAGTAAGTCAGATATACAAAAATTAACAAACTAAAAAACAATATAAAAAGAATAAAAAAAATAACAAGAAAAATATTTACATATAGAATTTGAGAAGGGTTACAATAATACAGACTATTTTGTCTAGCTTTACGTGTTGGTAAAATAATATTTATTTTCTAGGTGTTCGCAACAATCGAATTTAGAATGAATGATTTTACATAAAAATATTAGGTCAGTTATTTTCCTGCAATCCTCCAGAGTAGGTAAATTAAAAAAAATTAACAAAGACATGTATTTATTTTGTTCTATATGTAAAAATATGTAAATATCAAATATTTTCGTTGGACTCTTTCAACATTATTAATGTGATTTTTTTCAAAAGGGGACCATATAGTAGAGTTGTACTCTAATTGGATTCTTACCAAGGATATAATATACAAGAGTTTCATTATTTTAACTGATTCAAAATCCTTTATGGTTCTATGAATGAAATCCAAAGTTTTCATACTTTTAGAAGTAATGTGGTTGATGTGGGTTTTGAATTCAAGTTTTTCGTCAAATATGACACCAAGATCTCGAATCTCTGTGACTTTTTCCAGATGAATTTTGTTTATTGAATACGGAAATAAAATTAAAGATTTATTTCTACAAAAAAATAATTAATCACATTTCAACATTTAAAAACAAATTATCAGAGATACACCAGTTATTTAATCTATTTAAATTTGATTGAAGTGTGTAGCAGTAGTTTTTATTTGTTGTTTTCTTGTAGATCTTAATGTCATCAGAAAAAAGGAACGCGTACATATACACATATGCATACGCATATCTACATGCATCTATATATGAAACATACCCATCTTGAATTTGCGTCTATCGTTTGGAATCCACAATACATTACTTATATTGACAGGCTGGAGAAAGTACAAAACAAATTTTTAAAACATTTGAATTTCCGATGCTCTCTTATATTTCCAAATCATGACTTATCTGGACGTTTTCACAAACTGATTAACCTCGGACCTCACATTCCTCTATAAAATTATTAACAGTCTAGCTGATTCATCCCAGCTCCTAAATAAAATTCAAATTAACTGTCCATCACGTGCCCTACGAAATCACCCAACCTTTAGAATACCTAGTGTCAATACGAACTATTGCCAGAATTCGTTTTTACACAGATCGTGTTCCACTTTTAACAGCTTTTTTAACCATATAGATATATATCATACAGGATTACAATTATTTAAAAATAGTGTATTGAAAACTTTTGAATAAAACTCCGGTTGGTCCCTTTTTCTCTTATATCACTCAAATTACATACATTCATATTATTATTATAAATTAAATTTCTCTTTTGAAATTTTGTATTACTTCTAAAATCGCTTTAATGAAATTTTATCGACTTTTCTTGGTTTAAAATCTTCTCCTTAGATTGCTTTTTCAAATTTTAAATGATTACTTGCCATACTTGTTATTCCTTCTTTATTTTTTCTTTTTTCTCTGCTGCCATTGGCATGTTTTTATACTTGTTATACTTTTAAACTACTTTTAATTACTTATATTATATATGTTAATAAAATCAATATATTGCTGCTCTTACTATAATGTGTCATTAATTTTGAAGATGTTTTTTAAATTGACCTAAATTTAAATTTACTGTCTTATATTTCACTTAAAGATTCTTCTCATCGTTTCTTTGAATCTCTTAAAATAAATATGTGTTTATGTTTTTCCTTTTTTAAAAAAAAAAAAAAATGTTATTACTATTTTATTTTATTTTTACATCTGAGTATTTTTTTCATTCTTTATTTCCATTCTTAATTATAATTACTCTTACAAGTTTTCTTCATTTTTAATATTATTTCCATTTGTAAATAGTCACTACAAACTACAAACCTTAAAATATATTTTTTTTTCACTTAAATTTAAATATTTAAACAACTTTCATTTATGTTTTCTTTTTCCTTCTCTTTTTTATACTTTCATAATTAACATTAGATTTAATTGCTTTTTAATATGGAAACTTCACTGGTCCATTAGAATTAAGTCCAATTGTGTAAAATATTAAACTTTGTAACTGTACTGTATGTTTCCTGAATAAAAGAAAAGAAAATAAAAAAAAAAAAAAAAATACGCAAATACATACATTATATGCTGTACATATACATTTTATAAATCACTTAAGATGTACATTTAGCAACTATCCCAAATAATCTACTCCGTGAAGAAATTTTCCGTATAAATACAAAATAAAGTTCAAAATATGTTTAATAACTTATAATCAAATGTATGTACATTGTTCTTATTAGAGCACGCATAAGAATATGTTTATATAATATATATTATTATAAACAAACTATTGTCAGACGCCACTCCCCATGAGGTACACAAGAATTGTTTTTTTACAAATGTTTGACTAATAAAATATGTTTAAGTACTCAATTTATTTACATTTTATCGTACTTTACTTGGTTTCGAAAAAATAAATTGAGAAAAATCACGTTTTAAATATTAAAATAATTATTTAAAGATAGCACCAATTAAATAACAGATCGTGGTGTAGATTGACCATACCTATTTCGTATTATTAGATGAAAATAATTAGCTTCGACCCCTGGTTTGAACCCTTGACCTCCTAAATCAAACACAACATACCCACTCGGCCACCCAGCGCGCGCTTATTTTAAAATACTTTTGTTTTCGATTTTCCGATATTTTTAAACAAAGCTACTTCGGTGCAAAATCTTAAAATTGAATTTAAGTTTAAACGATCATCACGGGTTTAAGTTTTATTTTATACACAGAACTATATTTTTCATTCGAAAGTTGATTTATATAGACGTTATTTAAAATATTTTTACTGTAAAAGCTAACCTTAATGCAAACCAATTAATTTAAAAAATGCATTATTTAAATTCGCAATTCTTTTCTGCAATTATAGTAAATTATTTTGATCAATTAATTCGTGATTTAGAAAGTGTATTTTAATTAGGGATATAAACCAAATGTATTTAAAATTAATCACAACAATGAAAATTCACACGAAGTTTCTTAATAATTACTTAATTATTTAATCTACCTACGAATTAAAAATAGAGCAATACAATTTAATAAAAAAGATATTCGGGGTTTATTCGCTGATGTAGAAATACCATTTGTTTAGAAAATATATTATTATTTTGTTTATTTGATTATACGTGTAACGAAATTTGCATGATTTATATAAAAATTAGATTATTTTTGGAAATTTATAATTTATACTTTGGTTTTCTGGATTGTTATCCTTTTGCATCATTTGCTATTATGATTTAATTAATTTTACCAAGTATTTTTTATTGTTAATTTGTATGGTTTAATACAAGCATAGTCTAATAAGCATAAATAAATTCATGAATATAGAAGCAAGTGTAATTTTGAATGAATAAATAAATAAAGTACACAATTTTATATAATTTTCCAAAAAAACTTTTAGGAGAAACTCACTAAGCAAACGCATTACAATTTTTTTTTTATAGACGTATTTACATTCCAAACAAGTATTTTCAAAAGCACAAAGAATTATAACATGTTTTACACAGCATAATTACCAGGGAAAAAATCACATTGAATAAATACTCTTGTCAACCATGTTGGCATTCGAACTTTAGATCTCTTGCATCGTAGGCAAACACGTTGATCATTATTTCATTAGGCTGGCAACCAAATAATACTTAACGAATTTTGTAACATTCACCATTGTGTCTATTTTAGACGATACATATTTGTAATATAAAAATGTTTCTAAGAATTGAAATATATCTCTTAATAATTTCCTTTTTTGCATCCAGTAATGCATAGGAACTGCATTGGTGCAACAAATGCAGCGCAGTTTGATCATTTGTTAGATGAAGGCAAGGTCAATATGGACAGTGATATATTGCAGTTAACCACTTTAAAAAAAAAGTCCCGTTGACCCTGCCAGGAATCAAACTACGGCCTCAGGCATGATTGATGAACGCGTTGACTTTACACCACGAGGCGGGCATCTGTTGTGATGTAGAAATTCGGGGGCGAAGCGCCCACCTGGGCTTCTTCATCCGCCCACATGATGATTTCCAATAGTTGAGATATTGATTTAAACAAACTTACCCTTAATCGGGTTCCATGGATCTACAAGCATCTGTGCGCGTACGCGTCAAGGACCTGTCAAAACCACGGACCAAAAAGATAGTTCGTTATGACAAATCGCTCAAACACCGGACCATAGAGAAACGGCAAATGTGGCCAGTGAAATAACCGTATGACAGAACAACGTAAGCCACGAATGATGAATTGTGCAGGAGGAGATTTTTAAAATTTTTGTTTTATATCATAGAATTAATAATAGTCCAGAAAACGCATACGAGCATCAAACAGAAGGCGACTAAACTACTCACAAATGAGTTGTTTTACGTTTTGACCCATTACTTTCTTTGTAGGCGTCGCTCAGTACGCAACCTGATTTCGCAACCGATCCTGATTTGAATTCAACTATGCCTCCTTTGTGTCATTTTAAAGTGTAGAAATACTGCTAGGATCTTAAAGAAACAGGGTGTGTTTAAATTTCATGTGTAATTAGCAAATGAATGTGTATGTAGCAAATGCATTACTTAAAAATTTAATTATTTTTCCATCTGTAAGATTGTCGAAGAAACAAAATGAACATTTCGTTAGTGTTACCAGGGTAGTCATTTTTTCCCCTTCTTTGCTCATCTAATGAAAATTGGACCTCGGATTAAACAACTCTGTGGTGGACATTTAACCAACATTATCTTTAAAACATCAAATATTATATAACATGATATAAAAATATCCGTTTTATGTAAAATAAAATTTGTTTTATATTTTAAGTTAATTAATTCAATTATTCTTATTAAGTTACCCTTTACTTATATAATCTGTTGTGCCAATCAATATTTCCGCGGGTACAATAAAATTTTAGAGAAATTACCAGATTTTTTTCTCCTTACATTTGTGTTATGATTATATTTTATTCCATTGTGCATTACGCGGCGACATCACGAGTGCGCGCGGCAAACGGGGGGCATAGTAAGGGGTGTTTTGGACACAGTCCGATGTATTTAAATATGATTCTGCGCTCCTTCTGGACTATTCTTAATTCTATGCTTCATATAACCTTATCCCAGTTTCGTGGAAATGTGGTGGGATTGCCAGGCTGAGGAAGGTGTTGACTGCATTCTTAATCCATATTGGTCGGAGGGAGTCAGAGAATTTGTTGTCCGATGTAGAAGGACGTAAGCTGGTTGCTTGTTTTAATAGTAATGACTTGGGACTTAGGATATAGAGATTTTGGTATAATTTATGTTTTCTCTGGATATTCATTGTTTACCTTTAAGACTGAAAAAGCACACATTATGATAAAACTGTAAATACTTTTAAATATCATTATAAAATACATAATTTACTGCCTTAGAACGGGGAAGCTATCCCTAGTTAGGCAGTTTAGATGAACTAACAGCAAAAATAAAAAATATGTATGCTTACTGTTTCTACTGAATTAATTTGTTGTATAAATAATTACTTGTATATTGCTGTAATAAATATGTAAAATAATAAAAAAAAAAAAAAAAAAATATATATATATTTAAATGATTCGTTGTATGGAGTTTAAAATGGTTGATTACTACCAATACTGAAATGACAGCCGAATTGTTTAAATACCTTCCGCTTTTTAGATAGTGGCGGTAACGCTGTTTTGCCTATAACTCTGAAAGTAGTGCGAGGTACCGTAACCGCCTACATTGTCGATGGTTACGTTGTTTTGCTTAGCTTAAAAATAATATGTCAACATATTAATAAAAAAAAATTAAGAGTGGAATACACAGAAAACTATAATTGGTCTATAATTTTGATTTATTTGTAAATACATCAAAATACATGGACAACTGTATGAAAGAGATAGAATGTATGGGTATTGGAGCAAAAATGGATAATTTTTCAGTAAGCTGCTTGTTGTATGCTGACGATGCAGTTCTGTTAGCAAGCAGCAAGGCTGATTTGCAGCAAATAGTTTCTAGAATGTATGATGTATGCCTGGAGAGCGAATTGGCGATGAACGAAAGTAAGTCAAAAGTGATGGTATTTGAAAGGGATAGTGAGGTTACTGACTGCATAATAAATGTAAACAACGAATGTCTCGAGCAAGTAGAAGAATTTGTGTATCTGGGAAGCATGTTTTCAAGAGATGGAAG
This sequence comes from Micrasema longulum, assembly GCF_059751315.1. NCBI lineage: Eukaryota > Metazoa > Arthropoda > Insecta > Trichoptera > Brachycentridae > Micrasema > Micrasema longulum. Next base: position 23,174 of record NW_028279013.1, read on the forward strand.
AGTAGAAAAAGATGTTGAAAGAAGAGTGAATGCTGGCAACAAAATGAACGGAGCACTAAGCACAGTAATTTTTAATAAAAATATGTCAATCGAAGCTAAACTGGCAGTGCACAACGGAGTTTTAGTCCCAACACTTATGTATGGAAGTGAAACATGGAACTGGCAGAGGAAGGATGAAAGCCGAGTGAACGCGGTTGAAATGCGATCTCTTAGACGAATGTGTGGGAAATCAATGTATGACAGGGTTACGAATGATGAAATCAGGCGAGAGTGTAAATCTGAGACAAGTATAATTGATAAGATTAAGACAGGGTCTCTGAGATGGTTTGGTCACGTAGAACGAATGGACGACGAGAGAATGGTAAAACAAGTATATATGGCAAAAATGAACGGCAACGTTAGACGAGGACGAACAAGGAAGACGTGGCATGATCAGATAAACCAAAATCTGAAGTCTGGTCATGTCAAAAGCAGACAGAACCGAAGGGCATGTATGACAAGATGTATGAATGTGGAAGAGGCTAGGATTGTATGCCAGGATAGACGTGTGTGGCGGTCCATTCTCTCTGCCTACTCCTACGGGGAAATGGCGTGATGGTAGTAGTAGTAGTAGTAGTATTTGTAAATATTGTTTTTTTGTTATAATGGCAGTTGTTTTCTTTCGAATGTGAAAAAAATAAAAATAAAAGAATGTTTTCCTAATAATTAGAGGCTTAAAAAATATGTTTAAATTGGTAATTTTGAATTCCCGCAAAAACCATAATTCCATTCCATCAGAAACGCGTCACGATTCATGTTTATTTGTTTAACGCGTAAAAAATTGCCACGAGTCTTGACGTCACAACTACCAAGGCCAAACATGTCGCGTTTTTCTAGCAACGTTTTTTTATTATTATTATTTTTTTTTAAATATATTGATTTCGAAAATAAAATTGGTTATTCTAAACCCATTTCATAAATTTTTATCGGTATTCGTAGTGTGTGATATTTCTTTATATTGTTTTTTTATTGTTTATAAAGATAAACTAATGAAGAAAACGCACAACGCGATGACCAAATATTGAATTTGATTTTTCCACGCTCGAGTATCTTTTTACATTCGCCTCCGATTCGATCTGATAACACAACTTGTTAGATCTCAATTCACTCACCCATTAAACCATTTTGCAAGCGGATCAATGCCAAATCTGCAAATTTCGCTACGCCCGTAGCGGGAAATAAGAAAACCGAGTGGCGAGATCCTAATAGCTGGCAACATCGCTAAATCTCCGAGAAAAAATGGTTTCCGTTCCATTTTCGAGCGCCGAGAGCGCGCTCCATTGAAGCGTGGCTGCAATGGCGGCGCTTCCGGCCGACGCCATCTTGGAAAATCTGATGAATGACGCTAATTATTTTGCATCAAGATTTTCCGATTACAGCAAATAAAAAAGCTGGCATACGTTTTTGTAACACTGCGTTAAACTGCCGATTAATTGTTTTGTTTTGTATTTTTTCACCATTATTCCATTTTATGTACCTTAAAGTGCATAGGGCACTGCATTGGCGCACCAATCGCAGCATATCCTGATTATTTTTGTTTTGTTTTTGCGCCTGTTTAGAAACTATGACATATTCTGTAAAAAAAATGCTTTATAAATAAACGTAGAATTTTAACTATTTTGGGAATCGAAGCCAAGACCTCTCGCATGGTAGGCAAACGTGCTGACCATTACACAACGAAGCCGACAATAACTGCATACTGTAAAATCAATTGTATTATTTTATTGAAATAAACGGCACTTAGTGCCTTTTACGTAAAAGTTACAAATACAATTAAATATACATACATGTATCCATAATTATAAGTAATACAGAGCATTTAAAACAATATTATTAATGAACAAATTAAGGAAGTCTAAAAAAGATAAACCATATAAAAAAATATACATATTACCAATTATAGAATTATCGATAAAAAATGATAATTCGGTATTACAAATACTTTGAACTAGTAAAAAAAAACTAAGAAAACAATTTTGAATAACATTAAATGATACAAATAAAAAAAAATTATGTATTATTATTTAAAACTAAATCTTGGGTAAATACTCGTAGTATATATTTATGTCTAAAAATATAAAATGATGTAAAAAAAATGATAAAGAGAAATATTTTGTACTTAAATAAATTCAAGAATAGAAACGAAAAAAGAAAACACTAATAAAGACAATTTAAACCATTTTTAACAATAGTAACAAATAGTAATCTTGAACTATTACCAATGAACTGCAGGAGAAGAGGCGTTCTATATGTACTCAATTTCATGTGAAATGAGTCACCAACGTCCTGGTACTCAATTATAACAAAATACTAACTTTTAACAGTTTTTAAAGTTTAAATATTTCTTTGTATCATTAAAAAAATATTTTTATAGTTTCCAATGTTTGAAAAAATTCAAATAATTCATTTAACGAAAAGAAAATGCGTTTTTATTTTCTCAGTAATTAAATAGGGTCGATGCTTTTTAACCTCAACCCAATTACTAATTACCTATTTGCTAGTCGTTTGGTTAGCTCAGCACTCTCAGCAGTATATTAAGATAAAACTATTTCTGAATCTTGCAGCAATCTTGCGCAAGGAACTCTTCGGTAAGCTAACTTACTATGCAAGAAATGGTAATTCATTTTACATCTAATACGAGTGCTTATATTTCCAGTTGAATTCACCTGTGCAACGCGAGGAATTAACGCAATCGAAAATAAAATAAAATCCTCATAAACAATATCGGATAAAAAGAAGCCCGCTTCGTAGTGTAATAAAAATAAAAATAATCCTGGTTTATTAACAAAAATAACAATTACTTTACTGCATACAAACTTAGGTAATACATTTCTCTGGATCATCTCTAGTCTGTCTAACTAGGTACAACCTGTTTTAAGGCAGACATTTTTATCCTAAATGAACAATTACATTACTACCTAGTAGTTAATTTATTATACCGTTATACAATATGAATTTATCCAATTTATTATTTAGGAATGTTTTTGAGTAAATTTTCCGATTTTTTTCGACCTAAACCCAGTAACCAATTTTTTTAGAAATTTATTTAATAACAATATTTTGAGTTTGTCCAAATTTTTGTAGACAAGGACTGGATTCAACTCCCTGGGGAGCTGTTTATATTAACATTTTACAACAGAGATGAAGAACATTCAAGAGAAGGTAATATAGAAGTCTAGGCATCTACAGGGCTTATGACCTGTCAATGGCTGGTTTAAGTGGCCACTTTACACACTGTGTAACATTCACCATTCTGCCTATATTTAAACATCTATATTCCTTCAATTATTTCATCTGTTGATGTTTGTGAAGTTAAAGAGCTGAAACCTTTATAAAGGCTTGACAGGTCATAAGCCCTGTAGATGCCTAGAATTCTTATTACCTTCTCTTGAATGTTCTTCATCTCTGTTGTAAAATTTATTTAATTGAATCTGGGTCATGGTTTTGCAATGTTTGGGTAACATATTGATTATTTTGGGGCTCAGAAACCTGAAATTTCTTGGCTCAAATTCAGAGTTTGCGGTAGACCCCATGACCATGGTAGCGTGGGAGTGTTCCTTTAAGAATTTGGTAGATTAATTTGCTTGCACAAACATTATTATTCTAAAAATATATAATTGCATTATATCTAAGATCTCAAATTCCTCAATGGTTGGTGTTTTTGCTTACCATGCTTAAGGTTCTGGGTTTTATTCCTATACACAAAATATTTGTTCATAAGGTGGTTTTACACTGCAAATTTTTGCCGTCCCTGGACTGGGACCTGAAATGAAAGACTTTTTCTTCTTTTTGTGCCATATCAGGTGTCCCCGACGTACGCAATCACTTCTAAAAAGACCTCTCTGTCTTGCGCTGCCCGGAACAACTCTTCCACACATCTCATTCCGGTCCAGACTCTAATGTTGCGCAGCCAAGACGTTTGCCTTCTACCAGGTCTACGCTGTTCCTCAATCTTTCCCATCAGAATAAGTTGGAGGAATTTATACTTGTCTCCACGCTGGTTGTGAACCTGATAGGAGATCTTACGGACCATTATACATTTCAAGAACTGTCTGTTTGAATTAGCTCTCATTAGGACCTCTACATTGCTGACCAAATCTGTCCACGGTATACGAAGCATTCTTCTGTGAAACCGCATCTCAAAAGCCTCCAACCGGTTTCTAGTGTGTGCTTTCAAAATCCAGGTTTCAGAGTCATACAACAGAACATAACACTTCATCATTCTCTGCCTAAGTTTTCAATTAAATTTATCATTGTCTCATTTTGTTGAACGTGCTATTTCGATCTTGCATTTCGCCTCCACATCTAGGTCTATAAACACTGTAATAATACTGCTAAAGCAAAAGACTCCTTCTTCTCCTTTTTCTTCGATGGCGTTACAGCCCAAATCGAGACGCTTAACTTTCGCCTCCAACTCCGCCTGTCCTCAGCAGCCATTTTCAAATTTGTAACTTGTAGAAGCTGTGCTGCATATTTTTTTACTTCATCCTCCCACCTCAGTCTATGTTTTCCAATCCTTCTTTTACCTCCGGATGTCCAGTCATGACTCTCTTAGTTACTCGCGCATCAAGCATTCTTTGTACGTGTCCAGCTCATCTCAACCTAAGCAGTTTTATGTGCGTTGAGATACTAGAGGCTTCATATATGCTGTACGATTTAGCATTTTGCCTAATGCACCACTCTTCTCCATCTTTCATGGAACCACAGATTCGGCAAAGATCTCTCCTTTAAATATATCCAGCATCTCAGCGGACCTCACTGTCAGGGTCAGTGCCTCGCATCCATTTGCCAATACAGTCCTAATAATAGTCTTTCACATGGTTATCTTTGTTTTCCAATGGACGCTTCTTGACTAAAACACTGGCAGCAAAGTGAAATAAGTTTTGTTGCCCGCCGATATTCTTTTCTTTATTTCTGTAGTTTCCTCGCTACCTTTTGTGAGAAGAGAGCCTAAGTACGTGAACTGGTCAACTGCCTCAAAGGAATAACTGTCTGTAAACTGCACGCTACCTCTAAAAGACTGATCACCTTTGATTCCTATAAAATGTGACTATGATACACTAGTGCGGATTAGAGTTTGGTTAGTAAGGTTTTATATACCACAAAGATTTACAATGCAACAAACGTTATTTCAAGAAGAAAGCTGCCGAACCAGCATCAATAATAATTATTCTTATTCATTTTATGACTGCTCCTTACTTAAACAATATGGTTTCTATAAAGCCTCCAGGCATCTCTATCAGCTGTCAACTTATGTGCATCCTTTTGAGACAGGTCCCCGTCCCATCGTTCTAACATGAACTGCCGACGAACAATCAGGACGTCGAGAACATGATACCTTAAAGTAGGCAAGCGTGGTTAAGGTTCTCAGGAAGCATCCGCAGTACATGTCCCAGCAAAGCGTATCGCCCCGGCTTCATGACAGTTGTCACAGGAGTTTGTTGCGTCCGTTCTCATTTTTATACATTCCTCACAAAGTCTACCACCGCTTAGCCAAGATTCTTCTAAGCTATCTATTCTCAATATTCGACTATTATCGTATATTTTGGGAATAAAGATGAGGCTTCTAAGAACATATTTTTGTCCTGCGATATGCTCTAATAACAAGTAAGACTATTTTAACCATTTACGTAAAATAAATAAATTAAAACGGGGGTTCTATTTTTATACGACCTATTGTCCTTTGTCGGCCTCGTGGTCAGCGCGTTTTCCTACCAAGCCAAAGATCTCGTTTCGATTCCTGACATGGTTGATAGGAAACATTGATTTAAAACGGTGTTTTTAAATTAGAACATTTCATATCGCGAATCGTCCCTGGACTGGCATCTGAAGCGTAAGGATGATTAGCTTACCTTCATGTAACGAAAAAGAATAAGATACGCTGCGATTGATGAACCAATGAAGTGCCCTATGCACCATTAGGTGCAGAAAAAGGATGATGATGATTTTTATAAAACATAAGCATGAAATACATATTAAATTTATATACATCAGTAGATATGAAAAACATTTTATAGAAGTTATAATCCGTATTTAATTCCATAAAAAATTACATAAGCGACCCAACGTAGCGAACAACATATTTTTTGCAGTACTTATCTGACTATAAAAAGTAATTTTACGGCGATACGCATTGTCTTCTGTCATTGGTTGTTTCCTTTGCGGCTCGCTTGATTGGTTCTCCGGTCCACCAATCCTGTCATTCCGGAAGTATGCTTTACAGCTCAGACGTCATCGTCACTTCCGGTTGGAAAATGCGGCCGACTTTTTCTGGGTTTTCCCTCCGAAGATTGTTTTTGTTAAGTGGTAGAAAAAAATAAATGTTTTGTATGACTGGTAATTAATTTTAGCTGATCAATCAATCATTACTAATTAATTAGGTTGTAGAATACAAAAAATATATATATAGAAAACATCCAACTAGTTTTTACTTCCGTTAACTTGGCCGGATCAAAAGAGGGAGACGAATCTTCCATGGATCAATTTTGTTTCTTTAACTCAAGTTTTATAAAAGCTATTTACTTGATATTGTTATAAGCTTTTTATATTTATTATAAATCATCTAAAATCTGTTCGACATTGGGTAATATACCACACACCTATGGCCCGCATGTGTCGGGAATATAATATATACTGCCGAAACAATAAGATTGACATTTTTCATGATACTCTCTCAGCTTTTGCAAATAATATTTAGGGAATAAATCTTATTTAATAAAAACACAAATACAACTTATTTTTTATTGCATTGTTTCCCGTTTAAAAAAAAAATCTAAAATATATAATACATCTTAATATCGAAATCTATTTTGTGTAACTCTATAATTGAAGATATATATGCATGTAAAATTGTATCGATGAATGCTTTCAAATTGTATGTTTTCTAGTATGTATCTTTGTTGAATTACCTAATAAAATAAAATAAAATAAATAAAAGTATATTACTTTTTGTAAGCGAGCTAACAAAAATTGTAAAATACACGAATGAGTAAAAAATGTGTACTCCATAACATAAATAAATCATTGCACCATCGTAAACACATCCAACTGTTTACTCTCGTAACGCCATATACATTTATACAAGCAGGTTCTGGGGTCGTTTAGTCCCCCGTTTTGATCATGTGTAAGTTATGGAATCTTCGTGAGGAAAGGGTTCATCCCATTATTAAACAAAACGCTAGTTAAAAATAAAATAGGGTAATCATCGAATTCTGTCTGTGTCTAATTTATTGAATTTTTGTACACATTTCAAATTGTAGGTTTTTTAAATATATTTTTTACAAGACAATATATTTACATAAATGATACACGTTTTTAAAAATTCTAATACAAATCTACTTTTGTACATTAATTTAATGTTATATCTGTAACTCTATAAAAAAGAGACTAGCGTTTGTGCTTGGAGAGTGACTTACACTGTTATAGATATTTATCTATTAGAATTTGTGATTTCGAATGTACGAGTACAAAAAATAAAAAATGATACTTTAAACGATATAAAAAGAAAAACAGTACAAAATAACACAGTCAAACTGTTGAAAATAGGATGCTGTTTTTACGGGTTCGAAAACATTCTTTAAATCTACTTTGAATTTATTAATTGAAATATTAGTTTTAAATGTTTTTGGTAGTAGTTACATTAGCAGGCTTTTAGCCAAATGGCAATTTCTCCTAACCAACCAATAAAGTACAGGTTTTATTTAAATCATTTAAGTTTCAAAGCGCTTTCAAAATAAAAAATAAAATAAAAAATGATACTCTAAAATAGAAATAACGATATTTGTTTATTTAGTACTCAATGGGAAAAGGGAATAAAAAGGAAAAACCTAAGGTCGATAGATTAAGGAAGAGAAAGGAGACATTTTTTTAGACGTGATTTAAATTGAGATAATGCAGTGACATCTTTGATGGTGGATGGGAGATGATTCCACAGTCGAGCCGCATGGACACTATATGAATTAGAGAAGAAGAAGAGGAATTGCGGGAGGAAATTAAAAGGGTCTTTTGAGAATTAGAATGAAGAGGTATATAGAAGCATTAGGACTATGAAGTACAGTGAACAGAAGTAAGAGAGAGTGATAGTCTCTCCGCTGTCTAATTTTGAGTCATTTCAGTTGCCTTTGATATTAAGATATGCAGTCATATTTTCTCAAACTAAAAATATACCTAATGCATGTGATCTGGAGTTCAACTTTATCCAGTAGTTCACAACTTAAATCAATCATTGAAACATCAGCGTAATCTAGAATGGGTAGAAATAATGCTTGTATGAGTGAGCATTTGATATAATTTATTTTATTTTATTTTTATTTTAATGTAGTAAAATGGCCATATAGTGCAGAGCCAATTCTACCATATAAACATGAACATAATTATAAATATAAACAAAAATATTACTATAAACATAAATATAACAATAAACATAAATATAAACATAAAATAAAAATTGATGTTTGCAGCACTTATGGTGGTCTTAGCATATCGCGCCATCGCTCGAACCACGGTGAATGGATCCACCCTGCAGTGGCTTAGAGAATTTCGTTATTAGAGTTTTTCAGGCGTTCCCATAGGCTCCAGGCTCTTTGGCGAAGTAGGGCAGCGAAGGTGTTTATTCGTCCAGCTGTAAACATTTCAGAGGCACTGCAGTACCTAGGCAATCCGAGTAATTGTCTGTATGAATTGTTATACGTGACCCTTGATTTATTCCATGCTCCTTGCGTATAGTTGTTCCATAGTTCCGCTGTATACATGGACGTCAAATACGAAGTAAATATGATTTTTTTTCACTTCGTTACTGCATTAAAAGAAGCGTCTTTCTAGCATAGAGGCCCTGACATTAATGATATTAATATCCGGGCGAGTGAAGAATTGTTCTATGTGTGAAATAGAACCAGAAATCTGGACGTTTTGACTCAATCACTGGTATCAGATAAAAATTCTGAAAAAAAATCAATATTCTGTGAATTTTTTTATCAAACCTCGTTTTTCACATACAAAACGGTATTCTCCGTCCACTCGGACACCGATTGAACTAGAAATATTTTTACCATTGCGTTTTATTTTCTCCGAATCTCAGAAGATAACATCTCTAAGATCATATTTAAAATCCCTTCTTGACGAAGCTTATAACCTTTGGACATTATCACCCATTCTTCTCATTCTCACACGATCTAATCATCTTGATATTGCATTTAACCTCGTTTCATATAATCAAGAGTTTCTCTGCATCATTTGCCATGCCTTCATCTTTTGGCATTTTCATTGCTTTTTGATTATCACAAATCCGCTCCATAATGCTGCATGCTGCGTCAACATGGAGAGAAAAATAATCAAGTAAAAGTGCAAATAGCTTTTGGAATATTACCCCTGGATCGATTTTATTTATTTATTTATTTAATGCACCAAATACACAATTTTATCATAGCACAATTATATTTTTTTTATGTCCCGACTTGTTAGAAAATTCCGTGTTCGTCGGGACTCTTCTATATTAATCAATATACAAAATTATCAAAACAATATATAACATAATAATTAAAAATTATACTTGTCAAGAAATAGCAAGGCAATACATGGCAATATGTAAATAGTAATTTATATTAATTTTGCAATTCAATTCGGTGATTAATTGAAAGTAAAAATAAATACAAAATAATAAAATAAAGTAATTATAGTAACACATATCTATAACGTGGAATATGTAATTTTATAAACACAATAATAAATAATTTTATGCTTCGATTACCAATAGTTAAAATATATATTTACAAATTATTAAGCATCACTATTAAGTTTATTCAAAGATAATATACATATACGCATATGGATAATAATGAAGACAGCATCGATATTATATATTTATTCCCAAAGCAATCTTATACAGTGGTCTCTACCCCTCGATAATATCCAATTGTAGATCTTCATCTTAAATAAAGACGTTCTTTTGGAGAACTTAATATGTTCATCCAAGACGTTGAACACTCTTGGAGCTGTATATGAAAAGTGTCTCCGAGCAAACGTCGTACGTGTTCTCGGTATTAAGTAGTTTAGGTTACGCGAAAACCTCGAACGGGCATTCTGTTGGGACCTCCTTTCGAAGTCGCCTGGCCAGAAAATTGACAATACTTTCTTGATTTAAATTTGTCAAATATCAAGTACCTCTGATAATTTAAATAATGGTTCAGATGGGTAAGTCGAAGGACATCGAAGCATAACTCTAAGAATTAGTTTTTGCGTCTTGATTAGGGGGTTCATGACAATTGTCGAGCAACCTCCCCAGCCAATTATGCCATAGGCAGCCACCGATTGGAAAAGCGCAAGTAGACATATTTTTGTTAACATATTATGAATGTTATTTGAATTTACAAATTAAGTTGACTAAGGCATTTGTACCGCATACCAAGGGAGATCTGTTTCCCCCAAAAATAATGTTGGTGAACGACCCAGTATGGCAACGTGTCAGTACTAAAATTTTTCCTAGACTGATGTATGTATGTTTGTAATTTATTGTAAATATCCGTATATTTTGGACGCGCAATTGGTTTTTAAAAAAGACAAGCTAGTAAGGAGAATTTTTAAGATTATTCCAGAGCGAAAATGATGGACGCCCGCTAACGCGTCGCGGCTTTGTCGAAACTTTTTGACAAAAAAACAGACCGCGCTGATGCCCTAGCCACGAATATTATTTTTTTTGTATTTAATTTTATTAAAGAATGTAAACATGAACAGAAAATATAAAAGGAAAAATAATGAAACCCACTGAACCACGAAACCGGCTTGTCAGCAGGTTTCTTATTTTTCCTTTATAAAGAAAAACGTTAGAGAAATTATATAAATTTAAAAAGTAATAAAAACAGTATTATGAACTAAAAGCATACGTATTTCTACACAAAATGTATTTACAAAAAATCAAATAGATGAATGTTAACATAAAATAATAATCAATATAAAGCTTTGTGAGACATTAACCATTCAATTATTTTTTTCTTAAAAGTTTTGTCAACATTTTCTTTTAAGACCAGCTTAGGAATCTTATTAAACATTCGAGTAATTGTATAATGAAGTGTTCTTTGGCCATACTTGTTTACAAACCTCGGTACTGACAAGCTTTCACGTTTTGCTAGCCTTGTATCATGTGTATGTAAATACTTTATCTGGTAGTTACTATCAAATCGATATCTAGTAACAAATTTAAGCCATAGAATAGCATTTACGGACAAGCACCCTTGCTTTTTAAACAATTCGGTTCTTGTCAATTCTAGCTGATCTTTTAATTCATTTAAGAGCTAAGTTTTGTAAAGATTTAATTTTTTAAATTTTAGTTTTACAGGAAAGGCCCCAACTGGTAATACCGTACCTAATAATTGATTCCGCTAATGATTGATAAATAAGTCTTAATGTTATTATTGGTACCAAATATTTTATTCTAAACATGCTGCCTATATCTGTCCTTAATCTTTTACACAATTTGGTAATATGTTTATCCCATTTTAAAAACTTATCAATCGTAATGCCTGAATACACATGTTCATTAACTATACCAATTTGAGTTATTAATCAAAAAGGATAATTCGTTACATTTCAGCGTGTTATTGGTTCGTTTATTTGCGTGCTAAACAAGACTTTCCGTATGAAATCAAAATGGCGTCGCGTCGCTGGACTATTTTTATATCGTTAATGTTTATCAGAATTTTAATCAAATTAACCATTGCGCGTTACACATATTTCAAATAAGGTGCTTTGCAATCGGGCATTAATCATTTAACTGTTAATCTTTATAATTTTATGTATACGAAATGCCTTTCATGGCGTGAGATTTTCTTGTGAGAATTTCCCGCGTATGGACAATATACCAAGAACGAGGTTCAATTGTTTCCCTGCCAAGATGGCTGCCATAGGAAACTAACTGTAAATGCTCTTATTATTTTCATTCACCGTTAGAACATTTGCGGTTATTTCGCGGTAATTATTTCCACCCGGGGATCTTAACTAAACTATAAAAATATATTGTTTTGACACCATCTCCCGATGTGTTCTGAAATCCTGATACATCTACTCGACCTCCAAATAAAACTTTCAAGGTTTTTTCATTCAGGGTGTCCTAAAAAATCGTGCTTCTTTGAAGGGCTGATATGCCGGCTCATGACTTACTGGTATACGAAGTTTAACAATAAATATATCTGCATTTACCATATACCACATATCCTGGCAAGACCATTTCATAAAAGTCTCTCCTGTAGTAAACAGTTAGCTTGTTGGCCTAATGTAGAAACTAGGCGTTATTTGTTTAGAAGGATTTTGGGTAGAACGTTCATCGATGCCAGGTGTGCTATTTAGGTTGAGAAGATTTCTTGAACGTGGGATTTTTTTTTGCATGTAACTACGCTTTACATTAAATCTACAGTTTAATGATAATCGTCGTTTCATAGTTCAACATTATTAAATTTTCAATAACAAATACGGTTTGGTCAATTAAACCAATTTTTTTTGGTAGTGCTATAATGCTCTTAATGAAAATCAATTTGGTTTTACGATTTCAATTTACTTTACGTAATTTGACGTTTAATCATGAGTGTGGCCATATATGAAGTAAATTTTAAAAAGTCTTTAAGCTTAGTGGGTAATTAATTATATGTTACTAAAATACAGCAGTTCACAATGGACTCCTGGTGCCGACCGTGGTGTATGGGAGCAAAGCATGGACTTGGAAAAATAGGAATAAAAGTAGGGTGAATGGTATGGAGATGCGATCTCTCAGGCGAATGTGCGAAAGATGAACAAATCTCGAGATCCTTATTTTATGTAAGGTAAGCGATAAGCACTATCGACAAAATCAAGAATGGCACTCTTCGAAGGTTTAGACATGTAGAGCGAATGGACAGTGAGAAAACGGCTAAAAATATTTACGATGCGAACGTTGAGGGATGCAGAAATAGAGGAAGACCGAGAAATAAATGGCATGACCAAATCCAACAAATACTTGAAGATAGACATGTCAAAAGTCGGAATAATCGGCGCGCGAGCATGAGAAAATATATGAATGTGGAATAAGCGAGATCTGTATGCAAAGACAGTGTGATATGGCGTTCTGTCTTCTCTGCCTACCCTTACGGTAAAACGGCGTGACGGATTGTTTGTTTTTTTTTACTAGAAACACCAAATAAACGCTGTTCTGCAGCACTGAAACTGGAAAGTGTAGTCACATGCAAAAAAAAATTCCCTCGTTTTATACAGTAAAAATATTCTCTACCCTCGCGAGAAGATTCAGAATAGCACCTGCGGTGCCTTAAATGGAATATTTCAGTGTATTTCATTTACCAATCAAGGATAATCTACAGAATTATTTACAAAATTATAGATTCTCACAATATGTTTCTTTGATCTTCAGAATTGCATACGGTTTTTTTAGAAGGTCTGATTTTTTATTGTTTTTTCATCTCTAATTCCTAATTAAGCCTATAAAAGTAATCTTAAAGTTAGATCTGTGCAATTGAATGAATGGGTATTATTTTTGCAAACCATTCTCCCATTGTGAAGGTCGGGTCGCTTGGTACATTCCTAGTGTTGAAATTTTGCATATATTGATCTTGCTTAAATTATTTAAGCAGACAACTCGTTTCAGTAATAAGTAATGTTTCTAATCCGAACAACCTATCGTTAATGGGTAAAGAATAATTAAAAATATTGCAACAGAGATGAAGAATATTTTAAAGAAGTAAATATCGAACTATAGGCATTTACACCTTTCATTGGATGACTCAAGTGGAATCCTGTGTAATATTCACCATTTTGCTAATGTTTGAAAATCCGTATTTCTTTAATTTTTAATATGACAAAAGACTTAAGGCTGTAGTCTGAAAAAAGTAAGAAAACCATGAGATGTTGCCATTTTAAAACGCAAAATCATTATTGTATGAAAGTTTGCCAACATTGGCCTTTATGGAGAGTATGGAGAGCCACATTGCGCATTGCAATGTTCGCACATATACGGGTCTCAGTCCTTTTTTTGTGCTTTGTATCCCGGAGCCGTGTAAACACGTGATTTTAATAACCACGCGTTGTGTCCCGGTCCCGTGTTTTCACGTGGTTTACCAGCAGCGAAAAAGTACTAATAAAAGTCACTAGATGTCAAAAAAATGCACTTTTTTAGACAGCTGGTATACCACGTGAAAACACGGGACCGGGACACAACGCGTGGTGATATAATCACGAGTTAACACGGCTCCGGGATACAAAGTGTTAATTTTTCTTTGGTTAAGATATTTTTCAGTCTTTGGAAGACATAAGATAAATATCTGAGTTTATTTGTAATTTTAGCTATATTTTTATTCTCACATTACATATATTTATTTATTTATTTTATTTATTCATATTTTTCGCTTACAAACTATAATTAATAATAAAAATAATGTGACCTCACTGGGGTTTCCCGTGCAGAGGACACTTAACAATTTAGTTTTTTTTTATTACATTTGAGAATAAACAAAGAAGACTCACTTAAAAAACAAACATAATTAACAAATATTCAGACAGTTTTAAAAACAAGGTATTTATATACATCTATATTATTTATATTACAAAACACACAATGAAAACAACAAAAACCTAACATAAGTCATACAGTTGTGGAGCATTTAATATTCCATTAAACAAATATATATTTGATTTAAACGTTGTACTTCTACGAGACTAGGGTTAGTTTTGCTATCCCGAAATTTTTAATGCCGAATTAATTAATTCCGAAAAAAAACGGTATCGGTAAAGGAGCCGGTATTGCGACCCCTAAGCGAGTTAACCTGTTGTAAAATATTTCAATTGTTGTCGTGTAATCTTCTTCTGTAGTACTCCATTCATGAACAATAGCAGCAGAAATTCATTCATGATCTTTGTCGTCCCAAGTTCCGTGATACAACTTCTCAATATGTCTACTGACCTTCCTCGTGTGATCATTGTTAGATGAATAATTTTATCTACATTTGATAGATACAACTATTATAATTACACAACATAATATATTTTATACTTTTAACTGTCGATACAAAATTTTTAATTTTGGATTTGTATTTTATATAGATTTCAAAACTTAAATATTACATTTTTAGACCGTTTTTGGGTCGCGCGACCTATTTTCAGAACATACTATTAGGGTGTGTCATTTTTTTAAACTTTCGAATTCAGAAACGTAATAGGTCTTAAAAGTTGCGTTTTAAAAAAAATAAGAACGCCATTTAATTTATTATTTTTAAATATGTCTTTGGCTCGCCAAAATGCCGTAAATTAAAAAAAAAATACAATTTGTGAATTAAAAAAAAATATTGTTCCATTCAAACATTACATGTTTTTTATCAAACGCCGTATTTATCACAATACAAACCAATAAAAATAATAATGATGTTTTTTTTTCACAAGGAAATTTAAAAAAAAACGTGAATTTTTTAATTAATTTTAAAAATTGCATTATGAAGGATTTTTCAATAGAATCTAAGTCACATTAATGATTTATTTTACATTTTTTTTTTTTACTTCAAAAAATCTTTTTTATCCTTCTCCTCTTTTTCCTACCCCTCCACATCCCTCCTTGACTCTCTTTCCATCCTCATTTGCGCAGTAACGTATGCGCAGCTCGTCAGGTCACAGGTCACAGAACAGTAGGCCCAAGAGATTTATCCAATTCGTGGCGGTTATCTTACACCTACCCCTTCATTTTATTCACTAGTCTTACAAACATTACGTTATTTTTTATGTTTCAACTTATTTTTTGTACAATTACTTCGATCGCTAACTTAGATGAAATTTATCAATGTCTTTTTTAAACAAAATACGAGACTCGTTACAAATTCCCACTTTATAAACTTAACTACAAAAGAAATAAATAGTCCATATTTTCCAGTCTTTAGATAGTACTAATGGGTAAGACATCACATGAAAAATTCTTCGTCGCAAGAGCCACCAGCGTCAGAAATATATTTACGAGTTTCTGTAAAAATAATTGAAATATTGCAAAATATCTTTATTTCCGTGGTTTTAAGCAAGAAAATCAAACAAATAATGTTTTTTTTTTTATTAAAATAGTATCCAAATTGATTGAAAATCAGAAAACATTGAATAAAAGTGTTCGGAATTTTTCAAATAAAGTACAGCCTTTTTCTTCATAAAATCAAAAACTCTTTGATATTGCCCCGTATAAAATGCACAAATATTGCTGTTTCCAGATGCAGTAAGAATAATTTGTCGTGTCTATTAATAGGACGGTTTTTTTAAGACCAACCTAACCTTACCTACGAAAAATTGGTCGATGGTAACTAAAATATAAAACGCGGGGCATTATCGTTGGACTAAGTTGATGTACAAACGTTAAGTCGATTATGGTGTTTCCAAATGTAATTGAAGAGGTTTGTACAAGCTGTAAATCGTATTCTTGTTGCATATATGGAACCAGCTAATCATTTCTCGGATCGTTAGAATCGACATTAAAATCACCTGTAAGAAACATTGGTGTTTTTCTGTCGGGCTCAATTTCCTCAATGACCTTAGATATTAAGCGCCTTAATCTATAAAGAGATACAACTGAACTGAACGCGCGCCGTGCCTGCACAAGCCCAAATCTAGACCCCCCACCCCCTCCGCTCTTGACAAACTTTTTCAGGTAGTCGACGAAACGGGCTATCCAGAAATGTTAGTCGCGGCAAAACCTTTGATGGCTCCGAGAACGAACCATGAGATGTTCGAAATGCTTTATAAAATATCTGGATTAGAACCCCAGATCTCTACACAAGAAGGCATGCACTATTCATCCACTCTACCACGAGGCGGGTGGCTTGCTACAAAGCTTCACTTTATTCAATTTCATACAAAAACTAAAGTAGGATTTATTAATTACCAGGAGCGCATAAATTGAGCTTGGTATTTGAACTCGGAAATAGACCTCAACCCACCAATATGTAGAAAGCGGAATCTGATGACGACACAGACGCAGATACATGTATTAAGAGTAGTTAGAAGTTGCGTGTGTGTATGTTAAGTAGCTTGTATGTAATATTACACACACACGCCGGTTAGTGTGTATGTGAGTTCAGAAGCCATTGTGAGAAGGCGTGAGAAACTTTTCTTAATTTTCCCACGATTTTTTCATCGTTTTAACTATCATACTTCTTGTTCCTGCAGTTTCTACTCGCTTTTTACCCAAGTATGGCACAGTACTGCAGGTACCGGCTGATTGCAAAAACATGACATATAATCAAAATTGTTTATTTATTTGAATACTCTACATACATATGTATAAGGAAAGGCATATTGCTTTAAGGCAGTTTCATCTTACCTACCCAAACCGTTCAATTTGAGAAAATCAGTTGTATATGAACATATTGTTGGCATTTTAAAATATTTTCATTACACGAGGCATATCCAGAAAAAAGGAATACTGTTTGGCTTTCGTGCTGAGACAATTTTTTTCCCAAAAGTTGGAAACACTGATTTTTAGTGGGTGGTCTCCTGAATACAACAAGCACCGGTGATCCTTGTCAGTACCAAAACCGTAGTGTTCGTTCCTGTGAAATATGTCAATAAGAAATCCCGCCAAGTGCGAGGTGCGCGCTGTCATAAGTTTCCTTCTTGTCATCATCTTCTGAATCAAAACTGTTTATGGTGAGGTGCTATGAACCGAACAAACGTATTTAAATGGTGAAGTGAGTTTGATCAAAGAAGAACGAATATTCATGACGAGCAAAAGAGTGGAAAACCTTATATTGTGACTAATGAGTTGATGCAAAAAATCAACGAAACCGTTTGTTAAGACCACCGATTGACAGTAGATGAAATTTTTGCGATGTTTCTACAAATTTTCAGATCTCTGTTATACAAAACAATTACAGAAACGCTGGAATATCAAAATCTGACAGAGCAGCATAAATGGAATCCGGTCGCGAGTTCCTTGAGGGGTTTGAATTGGAAGGTGATGATTTTCCGAGCTCCATTGTGACTGGTGATGAAACACGGGTGGCTCATTACACCCCTGAGATAAAAAGACAGCCATCACAGTGGCGGTACACTAGTTCCCCGTTTGCCAAAAAAATCAAAATCATTGCATTCGTGTTTTAAGACCAAAAAGGGATAATTTTGATTGATTTTTTGCCTCGGGGGGAGACGATTACTGTACCACGATATTTAGATCCTAAGGGAGTGTGTTTGTTGCACGACAACGCCCGCCCGCACACGGCTAACGCCCCCAAGGCGCATTCGAACTCGTTTGGTTTAGACATTTTTAATCACCCTGCATACTCCCTTAACTTAGCGCCTTCAGATTTTCATTTTTCTGAAGACTCACATGCGTGGAAAAAAAATTCTAACCGATAAAGAGGTGAAACAAGAGATCTTGAAGTGGACGAAGGAGATGGCGGGAGAATTCTATGAGGAGTGCATCAAAAAGCTTGTGCCACGACTTACGACTTGCATAGAAAGGGAAGGCGACAACGTGGAAAAATAAGTTATATGTATACAAACAATGAACTGTTTTTTTTAAATACAAAAATTAAGTACTATTTCTTTCTGGATATGCCTCGTGAAACATAATATTTATAAACATTTATGTTTTTTAAGAAATAAAAACTTACTAAATATCTACACTATACAATGAAAACAGGCGGCGGTAAATAAAGGAGGAAAGAGAGGGAGAAAGGAAAAACTCAAATATTTAGGAAGTGACATTTCATCTATGATTTGAATGTAAATGAAAAGGGGCGTCTCTAATAATCAAACAGCTACTACTGTGAAAGAGGAGGTAAAAAAAATAAAGCAGTGAATGGGTGCTGAAAGAGTTATCTCGTTACTAGAGCGAAAAGATGGCCTATGATGTGACTGAGGTTGGGTCTCCCAGAGCTCTGCTCTCTCAGATAAATAGGCGAAGTGGGATAATTTAAAAAGAAACTCAAATTTCTCCTGTGACAAGAGCAAAAAAGAAAGTGGCTACTCGATCAAAAGTTCATATTCGAAAAGGAACATTTATTTTTATTTTTTTAAATAAATGTTTGTGTTCTTATGATTTACCAGAACATTTTACTTTTGCGGACATTTTCAACGAGTTGTGAATAACTGACGTATTCAAGTGGTTTGAACCTAGGACCTTTTATGACACTAGCCATGGGACCATAACCAATTCGGGTCATTGATTTTAAATTTTGTTACTGATCTTTCCGGCTGTTAGTTATATTTGGGAATTCGTTTTTTTTTGTTAGGGCCATAGTGGCTCGGTGGGGTTTTAGCAGCCTTAACATGAAATTTTATAATTGTTTACATTATAATGATGAAATAACTTATATTTCCATAAAAGTTATTAATTTAAAAAAATACTTGGTACACTTCCACTTATTTATTTTGACCAATTAGCGCTTTCACCCTCTAATGGGCATCTTCAGACTGGTGGTAAATAAGTGGAAGTGTACCAAGTATTTTTTAAATTAATAACTTATATGGAAATATACGTTATTACATCATTACAATGGAATTCCATCAAGACTTGTCAATAAATAATTTAAATGAAAAAAATGGTTTACATTTATTAAAATAATCAGTTGAATAGTTTTTAAATATAATATGCATTTTTGAAAATAAATAAAGTTCGTGGTCATCCTGTATCCCCGTGTCAGGCGAGTTCGCCACGGTTCAAGCTCCACGCTTTTCCATTTTTCTCCTCGCGTTGCTTGTCTGTACCATATACTGCCTCCACTCTCCTCTGGCACTGAACGCTTCACAGGGCCGGGTCACTCAACTACCTCCTCGTACTCATGTTCTCCTGGTACCGGGATGCTAAATATTTTAATTTAAAATCACTTCCGCGATAACTAAATAAACATCTCAATTATATCCTGTTCTCCTGGTTTTTTGACAAAAAAAGATGATTATTAAAGATCTTAAAAGCATATAAAGTGCAAACTTTTTTTGATAATTTTTTTAGTTTTATTTCATGTTTTAATTATTTGTATAAACGCCCAATGGGCATTTTTAAGGACGAAATATTTATACATAAATTAATATAAAGTAATGTAGAAAGACACAATGATTTATAGTAAACTCGGTGGGGCGGTAGAGGCGGGAGAGGGGTGTTTACAATTGAATTTTATTCAGTAATCTTATGAAAGAAGATAACTCGTTATCAAAGAAATCAAGACTGGTAAGTTTGTTGGTAGATCTGAGAATTCTGGGCGAAGGGGAATGAAAACCATAGTTAGTTATATGGTTTTCGGTTTGAAATAATAAGTTTGTCTGAGGTTTATAGTTGAAATATTTAATTTTATTGAGCTCAGTAGTTCAGGCGCATCAAAGAGTGAGTTGAGAATTTTCAACTGGACTAGAAGGTCGGATTTATTTCGACGGTTTTAAAGAGAAGGTATATAAGAGCTAATTTCTAACTTATTATACGCATATGCCGCATATGAGTTTGTCCAAATTTGTAGACAAAGACTGGATTCAACTCCCCGGGGAGCTGTTAACATTAAGATATTACAACATAGATGACGAACATTTTAAAGAAGGCAGTTTAGAAGTCTAGGCATCTACAGAGATTATGACCTGTCATTGGTTGTTTTATGGGGCCACTTTGCACACTGTGTAACATTCACCATTCTGCACATATTTTTTATTTTTTTTTAAGGAATAACCCGCTAAGCCTCTATTTTGAGGCTTATCAGCAGGTGGGATAGAGGGGATATGGAAAAAGGTAGTGAAAAATACACCACAACACCCAGACCAATTGAGAAAAAAATCTTTCTTGGATTTTTTTCTTGCAACTGGCGGGAATCGAACCCGCGACGCAAGTTTCACAGATAGCCGTCTAACCAACTACGCCACGGCGCCTGTCACATTTGAACATCTATATTACTTCAATTTTTTCATCTGCTGATGTTTGTGTAGTTAAAGAGCTAAAACCTATATTTATGCGAGTGAGATTCAACTAATTGAATTATTTCACCTACATACTACGCTAATTACTAATTTATTGATTTTCAATTTCTATACTAGCCTCGACTTCTATATTGCCTTCTTTAAAATGTTCTTCATCTATGTTGTAATGTGTCAATGTAAAAGAGCTTTTAAAGATTTACTTTGTCTTTTTAAGTCTTTTTTGAGTATTCGAATGTAAAGTTTTAACTCCTGTTTCATAATTAAAATCGTGATTTTAATTTAAAACGTGATCGGCAAACTCTGAAAAAACATTAATTTTTATATATCTCATGTGTTCTTTAATGTAAATATTATAACTACTAAACGTTTTCCCTAATTTTTTTAAACATTTTATTTTATGTGAATGAATGCGTTTTTCGTGACACTAAAATAACTTATAATCTGTTGACTTATAATATTTATCTACAATCAAGTAAAAACGGCCATACTTAACTTGAATTGTCCCATTTATAAAAACACGCGAATGGAGCATAAAACTATTTTCCCACGAATAACAAGTTGATGTTTCGTCATCGGGTGTTGAACTAAGTCCTTACAAATGTTTTATTATTTATTCGTTACAACACTAAAATAAATTATATAAAAACTATTTTCTAAGACTAAACACATGCGTATTTTTTTAAAGGAATAACCCGCTAAGCCTCTATTTAGAGGCTTGTCAGCAGGTGGCCTGGAAGGGATATGGAAGGAGGCAAAGAATTGAGAAAACAATATTTCTTGGATTTTTTTTTTTGCAACTGGCGGGAATCGAACCCGCGACGCTAGTTTTACAGTTGGCCGTCTGCGCCACGGCGCCCTCCAATTTGTAATTAGAAAAGAACCTGCTAGGGATATTTAAGCATGTTGTGATCGTAAATCAACGACAAATGTGCGGAAAATGCGACATAGACTGACTTTAACATTTGATTCTAAATAGGTTTTATAAAGGCTTCATATTCCAGACTTGAAACAACTAAAATATACATTTATTTATTTTATTTGGTAAACAAACAGTATTTAAATTTGTTGCAACAAAGAAGGAAAACATTTTTGAGAAGGGAATATGGGAGTCTAGGCATTTAAAGGGCTTATGACCTGTCATTGGCTGGTTTAGGTGGCCACTTTACACACCGTGTAACATTCACCATTCTGCCTATGTTTGAACATCCACATTTTTTCAAGTCTTCCATTTAAGGGGAGGTTTTTAAGCCCACCATCCACCCGCAGTGGTTATAGAGTCCTGAGGGACTCTCTGTCAGCTGCGCATAGAGGAAAGTTGTAATAAATATTCCTAAGGAATACGAACTCTATGCAGATTAAGGAGGGGAGAGGAGGACGTATGGACAGAGGCCAACACGTCGTTCCCACCCCTCAGGATCCTCTCAATGCCTCTGTTTCTTTTTATTCATAGAATATGTATAAACACAAATAATTTACAAAAATGAGCGTATCCAAATATACAAAAACAATTTCTTTAAACTCTAGTAGCACAACGAACATAACCAAAACAACAAACATAAGTAAAGAAGAGAAGAGAAGAGAACGGCCTTGAATAAAGAAGGACTCCCTGGGTGGTCAGACTTCTCCATCTGTTGACTTTTGTCAAGTAAAAGAGCTGAAACCTTTATCATGTGGGTGAGATTCATCCGGCTGAACCAATTCACCTACTAGGCAACGCCTGAAAACAATTTTCCAATTTTCTTCTTTTACCAGGTAGTTAATTCAACAATGTTTGGAGTATGTCCAAATGCTGGCAGATTGGCTGGATTTTCTCTCTAGGGAGTTGTTCATATTTAAATTTGTTGCAGCAGAGAGGGAAAACATTTTTGAGAAGGGAATATGGGAGTCTAGGCATGTGTTTTTCCTCTCTATTGCAACAATTTTAAATATGAAGAAAATCCAGCCAGTCTGCCAGCATTTGGACATACTCGTTGAACAAACATAAAATATAGATATAAAATATAGTCATCAATAAAACTTCATGGTTTAGTTTTACTTTTTTATTATTTTGACCCCTGTTTTATCACTAATTTGATCTCCCTATCTCCAAAATATGTTAGAAATAGTATAAAACCTTTTAACAATTTACCATTCTTGAAGATGCCTACTTAGGCGAAAGCGCTCGTTGGTCAAAGTAATAAAAAAGTAAAACTAAACCAATCAGTCTTATGAATTAAATTAATAAAGCGTAAATAAACTTATTCTTCTCTATGAAGATGTCTGTCTGTATAATTGCCAGTTTTGTAAATGCCGATATGAGCTAAGTTAGTTTATGTATGTATGTTTAAAGTGCGGAAAATAAATTCCCTGTTAATAAGGCGGTAAATCAAGATGGCGAAACATCTTTGTAACGAAATAGTAAACAGCGCGGCTATTACACGCTCCGCGTACTAAACGTGTGCACTACTGTGTCGGACAAGCTATAAATGACCACAGAAAAAATATTAATTAACTCTTAAAAGGCTGTGGTAAAAAAATCCTTTGCGCACAGTGATGTTATATCATGTTGCCTCATCTAAAGATGGAATAATCTGAGGTTCAGACATTTGAAAAAAAACAAACAGACAAACTGATTAATAATTTCTTTTCCATAATTTATAAAAATAAAATATAATAAAGCCTTGTAATAGCAAAATAAATTAAAAATTACAATTAGGTCATCTTACATGCGTGAGCGGGGGCTCACTGCTGATTACCGCACAATGAACCTCTTTCAAATCCAGTGTGAAAATGTGCATTTAAAGATTTAAAAATACTACTTCAACAATAAAAATAAATAAGAGAGATATATCAAGTCTTGTATCCTATGTAGACACCACAGCCACACAAGAGTTTGAAAAAAGTTGTAATTCCTTTCAGCTTTTTAAATATGTTTTTTATTTAAATAGATTGCAACCGAGACGGATATTTTTAAGGAGGAAGAATGGAAGTCTCACATGGCTTACGACCTGTCATTTATTTATTCATTCAAAATTACACTCATTCAAATAATAACTAACTTATTAAGGCTTTGTAGGCTGTGCCCGTGCTATGCTTTACTAATTAATAGTAAAAAATACGTAATAAAATTAGTTTAATTAATTTATAATGATATGTGATGCAATTGAATAAAAATCCAGAAAAACGAGATATAAATAATAAAATTCTAAAGAAGACAATGCGAAATAAAATAATGAGATGCAAATTAATATTGAAATTCGGAAAAAACTTAAAACCCACTTGTTCTCTAAATCATTTGAATAAATCCGTAGCACGTGACAACAAAATAAATTATTTTAATTAAATTACAAATTTAAAAGCTTCAATTAAATTAACTTAACAATAGAATCACCATGTAAAGCGCCCTTGAGGTATTTTAATACGAAAATTGCGCTATATAAGTTATCCATAATTAATTAATTAATTGAAATATAAATTATACGAATTTATATTGATTTATATTTATTGGATTTAGGTAGAGAAAAATCGGAAAACTTACTAAAAAATATTCTAAAATAGTAAATGGTATATATATTGTATAAATTTATAATAAATTAACTGGTAGGTAGTCATGTTATGGTTTATTTTTGCATAAAAATGTCTGCCTTAAAACAGGTTATACCTAGTTAAGCAGACTGGACATAATCCAGAGAAATCTACTACCTAAGTATGTATGTAGTAGATAAATAAATTGTTATTTTTCTTATCTACCATTATTATTATTTTTATATTCATACATTATCAAATATTCAGAATAATAGTATGAATTAAATCAATAGAAAAAAATACTAAAACAAAATTGATATTTATTTATTTTTTTGAATTTATTTTTTTATTATTTTTTCACACCCATAAGGCTTTTACATACATGAAAGTTATACAAAATATAAGTACGTAAACAACATTAAATTTAAAAAATACAATATAAAGCAACAAAAGATAGAACAGTGTTTCGAAGTAAAGTTGGTTTAAAAAAAAGAAGTTATATTAATTTGTATAAACCACTTTAATTTAAAAAAAATATATTATTACACTTCGACCGGTTTCGAGGTTACTACCTCATCGTTAGGAATTTAACTAACTTATAATTACACGCGTTGCTATTTATATAATAAAATATTGTATGAAAGAGACATAAAATTGAAAGAAAGAGAGAGAAAGAAGATAAAATAAATCATAACGGGAATAGTTTTAAAAGAGGACTCGAAGTTAAATATAATTGATTATTTATTATTTGAAGTTTTTGATTAATGGCTTTACTAATTTCTAATCGTTCTAAATTATCTAAACGAAAACCATTTTTATTGACATGCAAAATTTCTAGACACGTTTCTTGATTAAATTCATGGTTTTCGGATATAAGATGATTTGCGAATTCTGAAAAATTATTATTGCTCAGACATCTTATATGTTCTTTGATTCTAACTTTAAATTTACGTGAAGTTTTCCCAATATAGAAATTTGGGCAATTTAAACAATTAAATTTATAAATTCCCGAATGATTTAATTTATCATCCTTATCTTTACAATTTGTTAATATTTTACCTATGTCTCTCTTTCTTTCAATTTTCTGTCTCTTTTATACATTATTTTATTATATAAATAGCAACGCGTGTAATTATAAGTTAGATAAATTCCTGACGATGAGAAAGTAATCTCGAAACCGGTCGAAGTGTAATAAAAACAATAAAAATTAAAGTGGTTTATACAAATTTATAAACAAATAAGTGTAAAATGTCATACCACAAAGTGAAAAATGTTTTTGATAACAATAATACATAATTGATATGATCATGTCATTGATTGGTTTTTGAGGCCACTTCACTCACAGTGTAACATTCACAATTCTACCTATGTTTAAACATCCACATTTCCTCATCTATTCCATCTGATCATAATTTTATTTGATGTAACGTAATGGGCATAGACTTTTGTAACGGAATTAGATTAATTAACAGTTTTTTTTTATCATTCGTGTTTGCAATACGGTCATGAGAAAGAATGGCAATATCCAACAAATTCCTTCCATATAATTTGCCGAACTCACGATGAAAGGGGCGTAGTGAAGTGAAAGTAGTAAAGTTAAATTTAAATCGTGATGTACAAAATTTGAAGCTCTAATAGAGTAACACGTTTTTTTGACAAAAAACGTTCCTTTTTTGTATAAGCCAAAATAAAACCAGAGTCCTGGACGAGTACTTTTGACTTGAGGTGAAAATTCTAATAAAGTTATCGTGTCTAGATAAATTCACCTTGAAGTGTAGTGGTTGGCGCTTTTGCTAACCATGCTTGAGGTTCTGATCCGATTTCTGGAAGGGTCGACGTAAAATATTTGTTTATAAAATGTTTTTACATTGGTGCCCTAAATCTAAGACTGATCCCCTAACTCGATCGAGATACGCTGTATTTATTTTAACAACCTAGTGCCCTATGCATCATCGGGTGCAGAGAAGATAATAATGACAAAACCGTAGGTAGTGATTTATATTAAATCGTAATCCATTTAGACACATTCGAAACACAACCTTATTTCGTCTTTTTTTTCTTGCCGGGCTTTGAACCCTTGACACTGCGTTCATAACACAAACACCTCAGCCAAGCTGTCTCGTAAAAGGTAAAATATGTTTAAATAATTCTTAAAGGGTCTACCTGATTTATGGAACTTTAATGAACCACTTTTAAAGGCGGGGGCGGTACTGAATTACATAAGTATATTATATGTTATCCTTTGATCATAAATACTGTATGGGTTTTTAACACTGCGTTTGAAAAAAAACTGTTCAAAAATAAATATTTAGGGTCTGGTTTTCATATAAATATAATACAAGCAAGATTAATTTGATAATATAATAAAAACGAGTATTTACTTAAAAAAATAATTTGAATTATGTTAAATATAACAAATGTAAAAGATAAGAAACGAATGCATACGGAGTAACCCCAGATAAGCCTTTATTTCTTTCTTCTTTTAAAAAAGAGAAAAGAAATAAGATATATAAAATAATATGAAAGTCTCCAAAAAAAGCACGTAAAACCTTTTTTAATGGGCAGTTAGATTAAATTATAATTATTATTTGCAACTAGCAGACCCGACAGACGTTGTCCTTCCCGAACGTTGGCTCGCGTGCTATTTATTACCTTGGAAAAAGACATTTTATTGATAAGTAGGTACCTAGGTACTTGTTTGTGATTAAATCTCAAAACTAAAAAATTGTTAATATTCAAATAATTTTGAATTTAAGAAGGTACCGAGGTACTTGTTTATGGTTGAATTCCAAAACATAAAATAAATATTTTTTCAAATATGGCATTTTTTTTGCAAACGTCAAACTCCGGTCTTCTCACCAACATAGGGGTGTACTTATATAGGAATACGATGTTGTTTTGGAATGTTATTTTAGTATTACCAAAAATCCAATAAAAATTAATAAAAGGGTAGAAATTATGAGGAATTTAAGAAAAGAATCTGATTGAGATCCACAAAAAACAAATGTTCTTTGTAAACATTCAAAAACTAACTTTTTTTACACACAAAAAAACAACATCTTTACACCTTTTTGCAAATGCATTTTCTTCGAATGCAACCCTGATAGATCGATGAATAAAACACTTATGCTCCTAACTTCTTTTTTACATATTCGATTGAAGATTTTAATATATACGAACACGCACAGCGCAAAGATCTATATTTATCTGAAAACTGCACGTAAATCGGTTAAGCCGTTTAGGAGTACGGTGACATCACACGTACAGAGGCATTATATATATGAGGATAAAAGTTCTAGCATTTTTTTATAGTTGTTCAGAGTGAAAAAATATAAATCGATATCAGAAAAAAAATGTTAAGTACAATAATTTAGGATTCTGGGATAAGATGCATTATTATTGTTATTCTTGCTTGAAATACCAACATGAAACAATTGTTGCAGAAGGACACGAATTTCAATTTTCTCAAGCCATTGTTGGCAATTCAAATTGTTGTTGACTATTTTGTAAAGGAAGATGGTATCAGTTATAGTTCTTCTAGATTGCGAGGTATCGATTTTGTGATGTACTGCAGCTTCTTCATAGTTATTGAAATGTAAATTTTGACGATAATTTAGGTTATGTTAAAATTTTATTTTATTTTTATTTTCGTTAACAAGGAAAAACAACAATTGTAATATAAGAATACAAAATATAAAAAATAGTACATGCATCCAGTTAAAGTTTTTCACAAATATAATGAGAGAACATGTTACACAGTAAAGAGAAAAATAATATATTATATAAGACATGAGAAAAAAAAAGAGCTTGTAAGAAGGTTAAGGGATGAGGAAATAGAGTGGAGGAGTGGACGAGAGGGTTTTTTATAATATAGTTGACCAATTCAACATTTTGATATCATATCATTGTAATTACTTCGAGGCTTGTTTCCTCATTCCGTTTTGTTTACCATCTACTACGCTTTGATTCATTCCCACCTATCTTATTTATCATGTATATGGGGGTTTTGCCAGCAAAAATCAGATCTCGGAAATACAAGTTCTTCAGAACAGAGCTCTAAGAAACATTCTTGGACTTAAACGGGATTCCCATGTCAAGGATATCTACCGACAAACAAAGAAACTTTCTTTCAAGGTAATGCCACTGCATGACATAACCAATACTATTTTTAATATCATCAACTTTTCTGCTCACTCAAATTTAAAATACGCATTTGGTCATAATATTCATAATTACAATACGCGTTATTCAAGGAATCTTCATGTGTCTAAGTTTCGCTCAACAAAATTCGGCAGTAGGTCCTTTGAAAATATTGGCCATTCCGAATAAAATAAACTGCCTGATGAGCTAAGACACGAAAAACTGAATAAAAAATCCAGAAGTGTCGCAATTAAAAAATATTTCTTAAATCTTTTTGATATTGATAATTAATAAAGTAGTTTATATAAGATGGTGTTTTATGTTTCTTATACAATAATGTTTTCTTTTGATTTCGGATGTATTAATTTGTATGATATTAAGTATTGTCAAAAAGAAATTTTTTCTTATGTACGGTCCCAAATGAGTTTCAAATAACTCCTGGGAGTATAAAAAGGAATGTTTGTATTATATTTTTTATTAATAATAAAAATAAAAAAATAAATAAATAAAAAAACATATTTAAAGGAACATCAACTTATTCACTGACAAAAGTTTCATTTTACAGTGTTTCAAATTTTTTTTTTAAATCACAATTTTTTTTGATTTTTTGAAGATTTTATCTTAGATTCATTTGTTGTAAGAACCGAGTTTGAAAATAGCAAAATCGTATGATTTCATTGCATTTTTTTAGACTACAGGCTGACATATTTATAAAAGACTTGGCAACATCAATTTCTGATTATTTAAATAGATCCAACACATGTTGAAACACCGACAGTGATGTGTTCTATTGATCTATAAAGCCGTTTTATTTTCTGCAAATGAAGTTAATTGTGTTAAGTAGATTAATAGGTCGATCAAGACAATGGAGTAAACACTTCACCTGTTTCAAGTTACGAACGTTGGCGTATCTTTAGTAATAATAGTACTAGTGCGGATCCAGTGCGCTTTTTTCCACTCGCCTTTTGTGAAATCTACGGCGGTTTGCGCAAGTGCTAAGTGGAATAGCGCCTTATTTCCATATATGAAGGTCCAAAACCGACATTGTTTTTGCGACTTCCATCTCTATTCTAAGCTCCGCGAAGTATGTAAATATCAAAGGTAAAATGGCTAAATATCAGATATGCAATATAATTCATTTTAGAGGAATCAGTGTTTAGTTTATCTCTTATAAATGTCGATAAATTACAACTATATGTTACAATTCAACAATTAAACTCAGACTAAAATCAATAAGCACGAATCTAATGCTCAGCTGTCTTGTCCTACAAATATTATTTGACTCTATGGTAGCTTAACATATTACAACAGAGATGAAGAACATTTTGGAAAAGTTATTTTTTTAAATATTTTTTATTTTATCAACATAAACGGCAAATACGCCTTTTACAAAAAATTATAATACTAACATATTTAGCTTGAAACTTTTTTATTTTTTTAAAAAACATTTATTTCCTTATACCCAAGATTTGTTAAAAAAAATTAAACCTAAAAATTATACAGCATATTCAGTAGAAAGTTTAAACAATTCAAGGATAAATGTAAAAAACAAAATTAAATAATAAAACATTCTACAGTAATACAACAAGAAAATCATAAGTACTGTTTCATACAGCTGGGCAAATATAGAATATAGAAGTCTTGGCATCTACAGGGCTTATGACCTGTCATTCGCTGGTTAAAGTGGCCACTTTATACACTATGTAACATTCACCATTCTGACCATATTTGAACATCTATATTCCTTCAATCCTT
>NW_028279015.1:0-44092 GCF_059751315.1 Micrasema longulum
TCTACCACGGTTGGTATGCCGATGCATAAACATTAGCTGGTTGGTTCTGCATCGTGGTAGGTAAAGCAATCGATGCTGTCATACGAACACCAATCACCTGGAAGAAGTGAACACCCGAATGAACGTCCCTCCTCCTCCGCAATGACTGATAGCCTAGCGCGCCCAGTAAGGTATCGACTGGGGCGAGATGTATAAAATGCCAGATATAAATGAATCGTGCATATTGCCGGTGACAACATACGGACTAGAAACCATGTCAGTAACACAGAAAAGTAGCCAGAAATTAAAATGCACGCAACGATCCATGGAAAGACAGATGCTCGGAGTATGTCTAAGAGACAGAGTAAGAAATAAAGAAATAAGGCTCCGAACCAGAGTCGTAGATATCATGGATCGTGCAGTGAAATTGAAATGGCAGTGAGCAGGACACTTGGCGAGGCAAAATGATGGCAAGTGGACACCCAGAATAATAACGTGGAGACCATGGGCAAACAAAAGAATTGTTGGAAAGCCACAGAAAAGATGGGTCGACGACATCGCCTCTATTGCCGGTAAAACATGGATGATGAAAGCGGGTGGTAGAAAGGAATGGAGACGTTTGGAAGAGGCCGCCATCCAGCAGTGGGGAGAATAAGGCTGAAGAAGAAGAAGGGGTAGAGAAGACCCAGAATACCACTACAGAAAGTAGTGATATTCTGGTATGTTTTTAATTTTGGGACAGAATCACAATCTACGCCGAAGAAAAACGACAAAGATAAGGAGAAAGAATATGAAGAAACACCACAAGTATTTGTAACTAGGACAAAATGAGTCGCAGTTATTTTAGTAAATCGGGTTGTGGTCCCATGGCTAGTGTTGCGGACTCGCGGATCAGATGTGCGAGGCTCGAACCACACTCTATCCAAACTTGATTGCCATTTTCTAATAGTGAGTTATTTACAACTAGTTGAATATACGAGACCAATATACGTATAATGAGTTAGAAACTAGCTTAAATATATCTTCTATTCAAGACAGTCGAAAGAAATCCGAAGCCTGATGCGCCTGAACTGCTGACATAACAACAATAACATTAAATGTCTCAACCAGAAACCTCAGACAAAACTCTTTTATACCGATAACCATAGAACTAACGATAGTTTTCATTCCCCTATGCCCAGAATTCTTAGGTCCGCCAACAAACATACCAGTCTTGATTTCTTTGATAACAAGTTGTCTTCTTTCAAACGATCACTGAATCAAATTAAATTATAAACACCTCTCTCCCGCTTCCACTCCCACCGAGTCGACTATATACCATTGTGTCTTTCTACTTTCCTTTATAATCATTTTATTATATAAATATGTCCTTGAAAATGCCCATTGGATAAGAATTATTAAAATTGTTATGATATTTTAATCAAAATCAAGACTTCGTATTAACGGCTGTTACTTCCACGAACTTTGTTTCGAATATTTTAGAAACATGGTATAAATAACATACATAACTCGGCTAACACCTAAATTTCACGTCAGTAATTCTGCGATAAAAGTTGAGGTCCTCTGCGTATTCAGAGCCGATAATGAAGAAGGAAGTATTACTTACTTGAGGAAATTTCATTGTTCCGAGAATTCAAACATTCTTGTTTAATGTCAGGATTTTCAATATCCATCTCTGCGTAGACAATTATATCACTGGTTATTCTAGGCAGGTCAGTACTGGTCTCCGGTTCAGTCTTCACGGTGGCACCACCTGGCTCCTCGCTTCGGAATGCACGTGACGCGCCTTCCTCAGTAGGGAAAATGTATGTTTCTACATCACCAGAACTCGGTTCAGCTTTCAAAGTAGCAACACCTGGCTCCTTGCCTCTGTAGGGACGTGTCACCCCTTCCTCAGTATGGAGAATATCACCTTCTACATCGCCTATCCCTGGTTCAGTCTTCTCTGTAGCAACACCTGGCTCATCACTTCTGTAGAAACGTGTCACCCCTTCCTCAGTATAGAGAATATCTCCTTCTACGTCACCAGACCCCGGTTCAGCTTTCAAAGTAGCAACAACTGGCTCCTCGCTTTTGTAGGAACGTGTCACCCCTTCCTCAGGGAGAAAATCTCCTTCTACGTCACCAGACCCCGGTTCAGCTTTCAAAGTAGCAACACCTAGCTCCTGGCTTCTGTAGGAACGTGTCACCCCTTCCTCAATATGGAGAATATCTCCTACGTCACCAGACCCCGGTTCAGCTTTCAAAGTAGCAACACCTGGCTCCTTGCCTCTGTAAGGACGTGTCACTCCTTCCTCAGTATGGAGAATATCACCTTCTACGTCGCCTATCTCTGGTTCAGTCTTCTCTGAAGCAACACCTGGCTCCTCGCTTCTGTGGGGACGTGACAGCCCATTCCGAGTTTCGAGAATATTTATTTCTACGTGGCCGGAGCCCGGTTCAGCCTTAATATTCATTGAAGCGATTTCCATATAGATCTTTGGTTATGAGATCGGATACAAAGTAATTCTTCGATTTGTCTGCAGACAAGTATCCTAGAAATTTTACCAAACATTTAACTCTAAAATAAAATAATAAATGACAAGATACGATTATTTTTTTTTTTAAATAAATTATTTCCATTGACTTATTACATTACATAATATAATGGAAACGATGCCGAAATTTTTCTTGCAATATAAATTATTCCCACCGCTTCTCTAATGAGGAATTTCAGTAGTCTTTTTATTATTTTTATTTGATAAAAGACTATTAAACTAAGCCAAAAAATATTTTTTGTAATTTACATGTACCGTACTATCGGCGTTATGCTTTTTAAAAGTTTTATATTTCTGAAATTACTCCGCGTGTGACGTCTCAAGTTCTCTTCTGCCTCTTCTCGGTCAGTTCTGCCGATTGGTCCACTGACGCACCGTAAACCGGAAATCTTTCAGAGTTTTCTTATCATTGGTTGGTTCATATGACTAGAGACGTCGTTCAAAGTTTTTTGATTTCATCAAAATATTTTTTTTTACATTTTCAAGAAACTGCCATAAAATTTAATGCTCTAAGTTTTACGAGCTTAAGAAAACATTTTATATCAAATTTCCCGTAGGGCTGAACTTCTTCATTTACGTTTTCCACATAATATGAATATAAGACAAATATATGGTTTTCAATGTTTAAGATATATATTTAATAACCAATTATTTACACGTAATTCAAATAGATCAAGTCAAAGAAGGAATCGTGCGTTAGAAATACCATATTGTGAAACGAGGCTTGCAGAGACATGCATATTTTATTGTCCCAAAAAAATTTAATTATTTTTTTACTGATAATATTTCATTGATCCCAAACTTTCAAGATTTTCCTTCATTTAAAAAACTCGCCCTATCCTGGATTCAAACTTAAGATATGAACTCCTGTTTTCTATGATATATTTTGTTGCCCTTAGGAATATTTTTATGTTTTTTTTTAATATTTTTTATTTACTTTTTTAATTACTATAAAAAAAATACCATAGAATCTTTTACAGAATATTTTATTATCTCTTTCTTATGTTACACAAAAATATTACAACTGTGTATTTATTACAGGAGCAAAAATTCATTAACATTTCTTGTATACCCACGAACAGGCCATGCCTTTGTGGGATTTTTTGTTTAATATTTTTACTATTAATATGTATTTCATTGCTATAGGGATTATTAGTTACAGAAGACAGAAAAAATATTAAATTATGATTTAATGTTTTTCTTTGAGATAAAAAATAGCATGTTGGACTCCCTGACTTGAACTACTGGATGAGCCATTCCATGTAGAAATTCTTATCTTATATACAAATCACTTTGTAAAGCGCATTTATATTACGAAAAAAGCGCTGTATAAGTTATCCATAATAATAATAATCGCCGAGAGCATTTCGTATTTTCGACTTGTCTCGGTGTTGTTTGTAATCACTTATAATATAAGATAGAGGAGAAATTTTAGATTTAGTGCTGATTTTCAAGTTATTAAATAATGTACTTAAAATATATGATAGAAGAGAACTTTTAGATTAAGTGCTGATTTTCATGTTATTTTTTTTTTTTGGGAAAATAAATATTTGCATTCTTATGATTTACCCAAATATTTCATTTTGAGGGCCATTTTCAACGAGTTGTAAATAACTCACTATTAGAAAATGGAATCGAGTTGGGGTAGAGTGGGATTCGAACCACGGACCTTTGGTCCGTGAGTCCGAGACACTAGCCATAGGACTACAACCCGATTTCTAATGTTGTTATGCGGAAGAATTCATCTCCGGCAAAGAGGCTTGCCTCCCGCAAGGGAGTTCCATGTTCGATTCTGTTGCGGTGCTACAAATAAAAAATATATTGTTTTACTTTATATACTGGAATTGCAACTTACTTTTTGCGGTGATTTGTAAGTAAAAACGTCCTTTGTTCGTCCTATATTGTAATTAATGTATTTATTATCCAAAGCCACGAGGGACGCGCACAGTTTGGAGTTTGACAGGAGTACCACAGACAAAATGTTCTATGGTAGACAATCCACAAACAAACATAGAAATTACCGCTGGAAGTAATTTTTTTAGCATGCATAATATTAACAAGCTCTCGAATAGAACGTTCAGTATATTTGGAATAAATAGTACCTACTGTAAAAGCATATAACTTGAGACAGTTTTCCACTTCAACTGATTATATTTTTGATATCACGCTTTCAAATTTCAACACAAATTTGAGTCTATATTTTAGGTTATAGAAGCGTACCACATGTGTGGACATATTAATATCCTTCAATTTCTTTTTCCTTTTTTTGCTGTCCCAATTTACCCGCAAATGTTGCAAACATGAGACACAATAAGAAAATCTGTAATTTTCCATGTAGCATTTTACTGCTTTGACCATGACACAATAAAAACTAAAAAACATTCAGTTTTCACAAATAATATTGTTAATATGTCATGCTCAAAAGAGAATTCAAATAATCATGTTCCCAACCGTGTCACCAGAAGTCAAAATCTGCTATTTATAAAATCTTCTAGGAGCAACTTTGGTTTTTATGCCCCAATGTCCAGAATGTGTAGATTAGTCAATTCATCACACGATTTGGCATTTTTTGGGATAGATCTTCCGGCTTTTCGTAGAGATCTACGCGACCTTCGCGGTTCCTATCGGGTATGCTTGGGACCAATAGTTTGCAACTTAGAAGGGATGGGTCTACACTGACCCATTTTTTCAGACTGTTAAAGGGTTTCATCAATAACTTCGCGAGAGATCTTCGCGACTAAACAGTGTGGGATGAAGTTGGATTGGCATGGTTTAGATCAAAGTTTTTGGTCTTTCGTTTTTTTTTAATACATTGTATACTATTATTGTTTTGCCCTTGTTTGTCTTTGCTAAATAGTTTTATTTATTTTTTTGTTCAGTTTCTTGCATTTATGTTTCTTCATGTAACTTGTAATTGGCTTAGGCCGTATATATATAATAAATAAATAATTGTAATAATACATCATTATGATATTACAGCGAAATATTTTTCTTTAGTGAAATGAACAAAGATAATAAAAATTACAGTCAGGAATACAATATATTTAATAAGGAAGTGAAAATTACTATTTATAATTCTTCATCACGTAGCACCGATTAAAAACACCGTTTATAAGATTTTTTTGTAATTTATATATGTTATCCTAAAAATATTAGTAATTTAATATAAAATATACAAACTATTTTAAGACGTCACTCCCCATTATGTACACAAGAATTGTTGCTTCTTTTTGTTTACGTACGTACGTAAATGTGAATACATATATTAAATAATGTAAAAATTGTATTTAGTTGTAATATTGTATTTTTCTTTGTTATCTGTAATGAATCTAAAAAATTTTTAGCTTTAAAAAGCATGAAATTATTTTTAATGCTTACGTCACCCAATCGAAAACAAAATTAAACCTCTTTCAAAAATCGAAGAAAAAAAAACAAATAAAAACTTAAAATTGAGACTGCGTGTAATTTAAGACATGTATAATGCTAGAACAATAAACAAATATTAAAATGCATACACAATCTTCACAGTCTGTACTTTTCTGTAATAAAATAACTACTGTAGTCGTACCTTATAAAATAATTGAGTTTTCTCCTAATTATTAAACATAGCTACCAGTACCGTCAGACATGACAATTTTGCCCAGCCATGACAATTTTGCTCACTGCCGAAATCCTTAACAAAATCATATATTAAAGTAAAATATGTTACTGATATCATAATAATTACATTTGGTAAGTATATTTTGATAGTTCCATGGCAAATGTGACCTGGCACTAAAGATGTTGGGTTTTATTCTCCAAACTGGAAGGGTTTTTGAGAATCCCCGTACACTCAGAATTTTGTACAACTCGTTGGTTCGCTCGAGGCTTGAGAGTGCATCGGTGATATGGAGTCCGCACAAAGCGAGATACTCCCTCATGCTGGAGAGGGTTCAGAAAAAAATCTGAGGTATCTCTACATGAGGGAGAATGGTAGTTATCCGTGGCTCTATCCCACTGGGTTCCTCTCGGGTATGCTTGGGACCAATAGTTTGCAAGTTAGAAGGGATGGACTGACCCATTTTTTCAGACTGTTAAGGGGTTTCATCGATAAATCGGCCATTTTAGAGAGTATCAATTTTTATGTTCCTGGTGGCTATCTCCGACAGCGTCAGCACAGACTGTTTTACCTCCCGGTTTCCAGAACCAACCTGCCTCTGGTAATGCTGATTGGAAGAGCAGTCAAGCATCTGAACATTATCACTTTGGAGATCAACATCTTTCACATTAGTGAAGCTTTGTTTAAGAGGCAAATACTCTTGCTATTAGAGAGTATTATACCTTAATAATGTCGAACCATTGCTCAAGGGTTCTTGGTTTGATATAAACTTCCAATTTAACGTCTTAAATCCTTTGTTATGTTACTTTGTGAATAAATTATTTGAATTTGAAATAAATCAGATTTTTGCCAAAGATTTAACAAATAAGATTTTAAAACCTGATGGGGGTTTTAATCCAACTACACGCTGAAAATGATAAGCCAGTTATTCCGTTCATCAAACCTTTTTATACCACACACCAATTGGAGTTTTGTTAAATCCATCTGATTTTTCTCTGCCTTCAGGATCAAAAGATACTTACATCTTATAAAGAAGAAGATTGAAAAAAAATTCATAGCGACACGGAAACAACACGACTCTAAAGCTAGGGTTTCCTAGGACAGCGGTGCCCGCATCTTTACGGCCGTAGTGAGCGGTGATGCGGTGGACAGCCGTCGTAATGGTGACTAGAGAGTGATTTCCTAGGGAAAAAAAATAAAGCCACGCCAAAGAAGATGTAAGAATGTAGAGGAAGCGAGGTCTGTATGCCAAGATGGTCATTCATGGTCATTCATCTTGGCATACAGACCTCGCTTCCTCTACATTCTTACATCTTCTCATGCACGCACGCCGATTATTCCTACTTTTGACATGTCCATCTTCAAGTATTTAATGGACTTGATCGTGCCATGTCTTTCTCGATCTTCCTCGTTTTCTGTCTTTATGGCGTTCTATCGTCTCTGCCTATCCCTACGGGGAAACAGCGTGATGGTTTGTTTGTTTTGTTGGTTTAATTTTGCAAAGATTATTTAATACAATAAAATGAATTTCGTAGGCATAATTGTTTATTTTAAAATCGAATAAATCTTTTAACTATACCGTGATTATAAAAAAGGTTATTTTTCTAAAACTCCTAACATTCTTTCAATTTTTTTAGCATCGTCATCATTAGATTATGTGCCATTAGGCACTTTGAATGTAATGCATACTTTATAAGTGAGAAGCCAGTTAGAGTACAGCTCAGATTTTAGCCAAAAAAATATATATATATAGGTCAACCATTTTGGCGACTCCATTACCACTACAACTCGATTCTCAGTGACTGAAGCCATCAAACAGGGTACAATAAGGCGGTCGATATATAAATGTACCGCTTTCATGGCTACCTCAAGTTCGGACTACTCTCATCCGTCATATTAAGCGGTGCCCACACGTCCAAAAATGTCCAGTTTTAGTAATTTGACAGTTAGGACTTTCTCGCCCATGTGATTTAATGAATGGTTAATTAAATCCCTTTTACTGAAAAATGCGCATTCACAATCGGAGCAGCGGAATAGTTTGCTGCCAGTATGTGTCAACATATGAGATGCTAAAACATTTTTACGTGAACATTTAAATTGACACTCGGCGCACGATAACGTTTTCTCACGAGGATGAGTTAGCAAGTGTAATTTGAATTTACTTCTCTGAGAGCATTTAAATCGGCACTCTGAGCATGAATATGGTTGTTCGCCAGCATGAGTTAACATGTGCGTTATTAGAGTAGTTTTGCGTAAAAACTTAAATTGACACTCTGAACATGAGAACCGTTTTTTGCCAGTATGAGTGAACATGTGAGATTTCAAACCATCTTTTCGATGAGACTTATATTGGCACTTTGAACATGAGAATTTTTTCTCACCGGAATGAGTTAACATGTGTAATTTCAATTTACATCTCCGAGAGCATTTATATTGGCACTCTGAGCATGAAAATGGTTTCTCGCCAGTATGAGTTAACATGTGTCGTTTCAGATAATATTTGCCAGAACATTTGTATTGGCATTCTGAGCATGAGAATGGTTTCTCACCTGTATGTGTTAGGATGTGTAATTTCAATTTAGTTTTCTGAGAACATTTAAATTGGCAGTCTGAGCATGAAAATGGTTTCTTACTTGTATGAGTAAACATGTGCATTTTTAAATCACCTTTTCTAAAAGACTTGTATTGGCATTCTGAGCAAGAATATTGTATCTCACCAGTATGAGTTAACATGTGAGTTTTTAAATATCTTTTATGGAAGCATTTATATTGGCACTCTGAGCAAAAGAATGATTTTTCGCCAGTATGAGTCAACATGTGATTTTTTAATGTATTTTTGAGACAACATTTATATTGACACTCTGAGCATGAGAATGGTTTTTTTCCAGTATGAGTTAACATGTGATTTTTTAATGTTCGTTTGAGAGAACATTTATATTGGCACTCTGAGCACGAGAATGGTTTCTCGCCAGTATGCGTAAACATGTGTATTTTCAAATTATTTTTTTGAGTAAATTTATGTTGGCATATTGAACATGAGAATAGTTTCTCACCAGAATGAGTGAACATGTGTGATTTCAAAGTATTAATTTGAAAACATTTGAATTGGCAGTCCGAGCATGATAATGGTTTCTCACCAGAATGAGTTAACATGTGAGTTTTCATATATTTTTTCTGAGTGCATTTATATTGGCACTTAGAGCATGAGAATGGTTTCTCGCCAGTATGAGTGAACATGTGAGCTTTCAAAGCATATTTTTGTCTACATCTATATTGGCACTCTGAGCATGAGAATGGTTTCTCGCCGGAATGAATTAACATGTGTAATTTCAATTTACCTCGCCGAGAAAATTTCAATTGGCACTCTGGGCATGAAAATGCTTTCTTGCCAGTATGAGTTATCATGTGTAATTTCAAATAACTTTTAACAGAACATTTATATTGGCACTCTGAGCATGAGAACGGTTTCGCACTGGAGTGAGTTAAAATGTGCGACATGAAATTACCCCTTCGAGAACATTTATATTGACACTCTGAACAAGTTAAATGTTTGTCACTTGCTTGAAAACCTGAAATTTAAAAAAAAGAACATTATACACGTTTAATTTACAATAAATTTTATAACAAACTAATAGAAAATGATAATGTTTTTTAGACAACCAATAAGTATTTTAAGACTTAGAAATGCAATTAAATGATTTTATACGTGATAATTCTCTTTCAAGATGTATATATTTTTTTTAAATTATTCTGTAAAAATGTTTCTGTGGCTCAATCACAAATAACTATCGACGTGCTAATAAGCGACGTGATAACAATTTCTAACAAGGGTGTTTATTGTATTCACGATCACAATGCAACATCCGTGAACACCTAATATTAAATGTCAAAATGTTTACGTTTCGCGACGTATAATCCTGCTGCACAATCGCATATTTGATTTTCACCGGTGTCAATTCGGAAAATATTTAAAAACTGCAATTTTTATTTATTTATTTATTATACATCATGCTATTTATTGCATTTAGCCGGTGGCGGCGGTCGGCAAGCCAAATGTCAAGAAAAGCAGTCGCCATGGTAATTGTAATTAAGTTTTCACTTTTTTCTATCAGCCAATATAATAATAATCATGATTTATTATCAAAAATAACAATTACTTTATCTACTACATACACACTTAGGTCTGGATATGATTATGTCTTGTCTGCCTAACTAAGAACAACCTGTTTTAAGGCAGACATTTTTATGCAAAATAAACAATAACATTACTACCTCCTAGTTCATTAATTTACTATACAGTTATATGAACTATAGGTACAGATACTCATTACTATTTTTCAAATGTAATATATTGTATTATTTTTTATAATAACAACGATTTTTTGCCAATGAACTGTATTTACGAGTATTTACGAGGAAAACAAAACACAAACCAACACGAGTGTTGACTTAGAGATTACACACGCGTTGACTTACGACTGCGATGATTTAAGCATGTTCATTATTCAACAATGTTTGATTGTTAACATATTACAACAGAGATGAAGAACATTTAAGAAAATATAATATAGAAGTCTAGGCATCTACAGGGCTTATGACCTGTCAATGGCTGGTTTAAGTGGCCACTTTACACACTATTCTGCCCATATTTGAACATCCATATTCCTTGAATTCTTTCAATTTCATCTGTTGATGTTTGTGAAGTTAAAGAGCTGAAACCTTTATTTATGCAGGTGAGATTCATCTAATTAAATTATTTCACCTACATACTAGGCAACGCCTGAAAATGTTATTTTTTCAATTTCTATACTTTTTCATGGACCAGGTAATTTATCAACAATATTTTGAGTTTGTCCAAATTTTTGTAGACAAGGACTGGATTCAACTCCCTGGGGAGCTGTTTATATTAACATATTACAACAGAGATGAAGAACATTTAAGAAAAGATAATATAGAAGTCTAGGCATCTACAGGGCTTATGACCTGTCAATGGCTGGTTTAAGTGGCCACTTTACACACTGTATAACATTCACCATTCTGCCTTTATTTGCACATCTATATTTTTACTTCACAAAAGTCAACAGATGGAAGATTTGAGGAAATGTGGATGTTCAAACATGAGCAGAATGGTGAATGTTACACAGTGTGTAAAGTGGCCACTTAAACCAACCAATGACAGGTCATAAACCCTGTAAATGCCTAGACTTCCATATCCCCTTCTCAAAAATTTTCCCTCTCTGTTGAAATAAATTTATATGTTCATTTTTGTTCATTGTGATCACTCAAATGCTTAGCATGTTTTAAAGCGCGTCGATAGTTATTTGTGATTGAGCTACAGGGCTGGTATTCCGAACGCGTTTATAGCGCGCTATAGTGCGTATTTAGTTTAGTTTTGGGTAATGCAGCAATAATGTTCTTAATGAAAATTATCATGTTTGATTTCCTGAGTTCATATTTTTTGGCGTTCAATGATCAGTGTGGCCATTATATGAAGGCAAATATGTATAAATATGTCCGTAAAAATTGCCATTGGGCGTATATATAAATAGATAAAAAAATAAAAAGGAATTAACAAAAATTTACTTTAT
This sequence comes from Micrasema longulum, assembly GCF_059751315.1. Taxonomy (NCBI): domain Eukaryota; kingdom Metazoa; phylum Arthropoda; class Insecta; order Trichoptera; family Brachycentridae; genus Micrasema; species Micrasema longulum. The sequence goes on from NW_028279015.1 coordinate 11,703, forward strand.
GTTTTTATCAAAATCAAGAGTTCGTTATAACGACTGTTACTTTTATTTTAGAAATACGGAATAATAGCGCTACTCGGCTACCCCCTAAATTTCACGTCAGTAATTATGCGATAGGAGTTAAGGTCCTCTGCATATTCAGAGCTGATAATGAAGAAGAAAGTATTACTTACTTGAGGAAATTTCATTGTTCCGAGAATTCAAACATTCTTGTTTAATGTCAGGATTTTCAATATCCATCCCTGTGTAGACAATTATATCACTGGTTATTCTAGGCAGGTCAGTACTGGTCCCCGGTTCAGTCTTCACGGTGGCACCACCTGGCTCCTCGCTTCGGAACGCACGCGACGCGCCTTCCTCAGTAGGGAAAATATCTGTTCCTAGATCACCAAACCTCAGTTCAGCTTTCAAAGTAGCAACATCTGATTCCTCTCTTCTGTGGGGACGTGTCACCCATTCCCCAGTATGGAGAATGTCTCCTTTTACATCGCCAATTGCTGGTTCAGTCTTCTCTGTAGCAACACCTGGCTCGTCGCTTCTGTAGAAACGTGTCACCCCTTCCTCAGTGTGGAGAATTTCTCCTTCTACATCACCAGACCCCGGTTCAGCTTTCAAAGTAGCGACACCTGGCTCCTCGCCTCTGTAGGGACCTGTCACCCCTTCCTCAGTATAGAGAATATCGCCTTCTACATCGCCGATCCCTGGTTCAGTCTTCTCTGAAGCAACACCTGGCTCCTCGCTTCTGTGGGGACGTGACGCCCCATTCCGAGTTTCGAGAATATTTATTTCTACGTGGCCGGAGCCCGGTTCAGCCTTTATATTCATTGAAGCGATTTCCATATAGATCTTTGGTTATGAGATTGGATACAAAGTAATTCTTCGATTTGTCTGCAGACAAATATCCTAGAAATTTTACCAAACATTTAACTCTAAAATAAAATAATAAATGACAAGAAACGATGAAATTTTTTTATAATAAATTATTTCCATTGATTTATTACACTACATAATATAATGGAAACGATGCTGAAATTTTTCTCCCAATATAAATTATTCCCATCACTTCTCCTTTCTCCTTTCCACATAATATGAATATAAGACAAATATACAGTTTTCAATGTTTAAAATGTATATTTAAGAACCAAAATTTATTTACAAGTAATTCAAATAGATCAAATCAAAGATGAAATCGTGTGTTAGAAATACCACATTGTAAAACGAAGCTTGCAGAGACATGCATATTTTATAGGCCCAAGAAATTTTAATTCTTTTTTACTGATAATATTTCATTGATCCCAAACTTTCAAGATTTTCCTTCATTTAAAAATACGCACTATCCTGGATTCAAACTTAAGATATGAACTCCTCCTTTCTATGATATGTTTTGTTGCCCTTTAATAATAAGGAATATTTTTATGTTTTTTAAAAATATTTTTTATTTCCTTTTTTAAATTCTATAAAAAAAATACCATATAATCTTTTACAGAATATTTTATTTTCTCTTTCTTATGTTACACAAAAATATTATAACTGTCTATTTATTATAGGAGCAAAAATTCATAAACATTTTTTATATACCCACGAACAGGCCATGCCTTTGTGGAATTTTTTGTTTACTATTTTCTACTATTAATATGTATTTCATTGCTATGTAATTATCCTTAATTTTTTTGAATACTGTGTTTTACCTCTTATGTTTATTGTGAAAAAAATATTTAAATTTAAAAAATGAATATGATGAAGGGATTAAGTCACAGAAGACAGAAAAAATATTAAATTATGATTTAATGTTTTTCTTTAAGATAAAAAATAGCATGTTGGACTCCCTGACTTGGACTACTGGATGTGCCATGTCATGTAGAAATTCTCATCTTATATACTAATCACTTTGTATAGCGTCCTTGACTGGTCTCGGAGTTGTATGTAATCACTTATAATATAAGATAGAAGGGAAATTTCAGATTTAGTGCTGCTTTTTAAGTTATTAAATAATGTTCTTGGCAGTCGTGAATTTTTATGTGAAACAGCGTGGGACGAGACAAAATACTTATTTTGCTGTTGATCTGCATAGTTCAAACTATTCAACTCAACTATTGCACGGCTTCACATGTTAGCAAACAAACATTGAAACTTAGATTTATTTCATTTAACTTAATACCAATTAAAATCATTACTTTTTAATCACTTTTTTCTGGTCATATAGCCAGAATCACAGACTCTAGATGGACCAAAAAGTCCTGGAATGGCGACCCAGAACGGGCAGAAGAAGTGTCGGCAGGCCTCAGACAAGGTGGCCTGATGACATAAGACGAGTTGCAGGAAGTGGTTGGATGCGGTTGGCTCAGGGTAGGGAGATATGGAGACTAAAGGGGGGGGCCTATGTTCAACATTGGACAAGAGACGGCTGATGATGATGATGATGTTGATATTTTCCATAATGTGTACAGGCGTTTTGTTTCATTATGATTGTTTTTTAATATTATTTTATACTTTGTCAAAGGCGTAAGCCGTCAAAATAAATATATAATAGTCTACTATTGCGTTATCGGTTTTTCAATATAATAAGCAACTTCAACCATCACCGGTTATTTTTTATTTTATTTATTACGAATTCTATGTGCTAAGTAATCCATAACTAGGCTATTCCAGACAAGGGGCGGAAGAATTAATCTCCAGCAAAGAGGCTTGCCTCCCGCAAGGGAGTTCCATGTTCGATTATGTTGCGGTGCTACAAATAAAATATATATTGTTCTACTTTACATACTGGAATTGCAACTTACTTTTTGCGGTGATTTGTAAGTAAAAACGTCCTTTATTCGTCCTATAATATTGTAATTAATGTATTTATTATCCAAAGCCACGAGGGACGCACACAGTTTGGAGTTTGACAGGAGTACCACAGATACAATGTTCTATGGTAGAAAATCCACAAACAAACATAGAAATTACCGCTGGAAGTAATTTTTTTAGCATGCATAATATTAACAAGCTCTCTAGTAGAACGTTCAGTATAATATTTGAAATAAATAGTGACTACCGTTAAAAGCATACAACTTGAGACAGTTTTCACCTTCAACTGACTATATCTTTTTATATATTTGATATCACGCTTTCAAATTTCAACAAAAAATTGAGTCTATATTTCAGGTTACAGAAGCGTACCACATGTGTTGACATATTAATATCCTTCAATTTCTTTTTCCTTTTTTTGTTGTCCCAATTTACCCGCAAATGTTTCAAACATGAGACACAATAAGAAAATTGTAGTTTTCCATGTAGAATTTTACTACTTTGACCATGACACAATAAAAATTAAAAAACATTAAGTTTCCACAAATAATATTGTCAATATGTCATGCACAAAAGAGAAATTAAATAATAACAATAATACATCATTATACTTATATAAAAATATTTTTCTTTACATCACAATATTTTTATAATTTTGTTGAAAATTTTCTAATTATTGAGTTCTATCTTTCTTCTAATATTTTACTGTGAGTTTTTATTTTCTATTGAATAGGCGCTTTCGGGTTTTGTTGGGTTTTTTTCTGTTAGTGCCTATTTCAATTTATGTTGAAATTTTGTTAGTTCAGTTATATGTTTATTATTACAATTATTATTTGATGTTATTCTTGTACTAATATTTTTGCTGTCTATTTTATTTTATTTTATTAACATAAACGGCAAATCTGCCTTTTACAAACATTTATAATACTAACATATTTGGCTTAATATTTTTTTTTTTTATTAAACTTTAATTTCCTTTTACCCAAGATTTATAAAAAAAAAATGAACCTAAAAATCAGACAAGATTTATATTTTTTTAAATTATCCTAAAAATTATTTATTAATTTTATTTATTTATTTAATTTTACAAAACCCCCCAAGGGCATTTACAAAAAATATACAGGTAAGTACAAAACATAGTGCGTAAAAATTTAAAAGATAAACAATGCTTTTTTGTATACATTTAGAAACAATAAGAACTGCCATGCAAAATAAAAAGTAAAACTTTACATAGTAAAAAAGAAAAAAAAAATAAATGGATATAATAAAAGTAATTGAATTAAAAAGCAAATTGTAAATAACTTGTAAAGAATTCAAACAATACAATTTTGAATAAATTAAAAAGGTCCATAATTTTTCTACTTTCGTTAAGTTTTAACAAATTTAATGTTTTTAGTAAAAAAACGTAATTCAAAAGTTCCTGACTGATTCTAAGTTTGAAATTTATATAACGTAAGAATTTTTTTTGGACTCTTTCAAGAGAATTTTGGTGACAGTTGTATTAAGGAGTCCATATTGTAGAGTTATACTCTAACTGGCTTTTCATTGTGTGTATCTATATTGTTATTCTTTTCTGTTTGTGTTTTTCCTGTTTTTATTGTAAATAATTCATGTAACTTGTTTTTGGCCGGTGTTATCATTTTTTGATAGAAGGCCTTAGGGCCTTATTAGTAAAGCAAAAAAAAAAAAATTTCGATTGATTTACATTGATTAATTTGCCTCATCTCTTAATTTTTGCAAAATGATTATACATTGTAAGTACGTTCTTAATAATTAGGTTTATTTTTTTTTTCAGTTTTAAAGCTGATTTTATATAATTATATGTTGATTTATATGTCAAGCATTGTATTAAAAAAAAATTAACATGCCAGATACAAATGATTTTTTGTGTGCCAATATATCACACCTTAGACGTTACTACAAAGTTATATCGTCACTTTTGCTGACAACTGTAATAAATTCTAATCAAGCTTTTCAGCCAGAAAGTACAGGAAAGTATATTTATGTCTATGACCCTTCATTAGTCGTAGGTCGTAATTTAGTCTGTGGTATTGTCTTTGTGGCTCCAAAAGATGACAGCGCCGCGTATCATACATCATATTATCAACCAATACGTGCTGTAATTTGTTCCTAAGCTACTTTTGTCTGTATAAAACGTGAGTTTATTACTTAATTTATTTTGGAAGTTCGACGAAGATTCATAAAGTTTGCGAATTAGCATTAGTAAGTTTTAGTATTTTTGAGAAGGGAATATGAAAGTCTAGGCATTTACAGGTCAATCATTGGCTGGCTTAAATGGCCACTTTACACACTATGTAACATTCAGCAATATGCCTTTGTTTAAACTTCTAACACTCAGATTATGAGGACATTGTATAATTCCTTGGTAAGAAGTCGTTTGGAGTTTAGTTCCATTATTTAGTCGCCACATGAGGCTCGATACTCTTTAATGGTGGAGAGAGTGCAAAAAAATTTCTGCGCTATCTGTACCTAAAAGAGTGTAGATATTATCCTTGGCTCTTCCCAACCGACTTTTTACTGGGGATGCTAGGCTATCAGTCATTATGGAGGAGGAGAGACGTTCATTTGGGTGTTCACTTTTTCCAGGTGATTGGTGGTCGCGTACATAACTCAGAAATTCTGATGGATGTAGGTCTGTTCGTACCTGATAACTATCTTCGACAAAGACAGCATTGATTGTTTTACCTACCACGATGCAGAACCAACCTGCCAATAGTTATGCGGGTTGGTAGAGCAATCTTGCTACTTAATCGCATCGCCTCGGCTGCCGACATATTTCACGACAGTGGGCCTTCCCTTAGGAAAGCACTTTCTGAGTTTTAATTTTACTTTTTACATTTTGTTATATTATTTTGATAACATAACTATCTACTGTAATTTGTGATCTATTATTGTATTTAGAATGAATCGGGTCTTTTTTTGTAATGTTTTAAATATCTGAATAAATAAATGAAATGAAATGAATGAAACATCCACAGTTTCTCATTTACAATATTAAGCAACAAATTTAGATCTAAATAATCCCTAAAGAGGAAATTCAGCCTATCTGCAAACATTTGGACATACTCAAAACATTGTTGAACCTGTTTCTGATTCAGGCTAGGCAAGCTTAGTGTCTAATAAACTAGATGGCGGTGTTAACTCAAAACATGTTTTGGGGTGACTTAGATCGTTCTTTTTCTGGACTCATATGGTTTTTCGTGCCGTAGAAGAATAAGTAAATTGTAATTCTGATCAACTGACAGATCAAATTTACTGTCTATTATTTGTATGAAGTGTCGACTATGGACAAATTTATATCAGAGATTAGATTCCTGCTATCCTGCGTTCGATTTCCGGCAAAGTGGATGAAAAATATTGGTTTTAAAGTAAAATGTTGCTATAAGCGTAACACAACACAATATCAATTGTCTTCAACTTAATACAACGCGTTCACGGATGTTGCATTGGGATCGCGAATACGATAAACAACCATGGTGAGAAATTGTTATCACGTCGCTTATTAGCACGTCGATAGTTATTTGTGATTGTGCTACAGATCCGGGTATCTGACAGGACTTATAAAATATCCACGAATATATATAATTCAACTACAAACTATAAAATACTTCCATTTCATTGGTTTATTTAATAAAGGATCTTGGCATTACTTTAGACAGTAAACTCTCCTATCGTGTACACATTGATAATATTGTAAACATATATCTCAAACTTCTCGGTTTTATCAATAGAATGACGACGGATTTCAAAAATATTAATACCATCAAAACTCTTTATTGCTTACTAGTTCGACCCCATCTAGAATACGCTTCTCCTATTTAGTCTCCATTCTACAGGACTCATATTGACCATATCGAGTCTGTCCAACACCGTCTTCTAAGAAAAGCGGCATGGTTGCTCGGATTACAAAGGAGTAATTATTCCTATTTTGAAATAGAGCAATCTCTTAATCTGCCTTCATTGGAGAGACGTTGAACTGAGATGGACCTTATATGCATTTTCAAAATACCTGATGCTATAAGTGATGTCTCATCTCTTCTGCAATGAAATCTGCTATTTATAAAATCTTCTAAGAGCAACTTTTGTTTTTATGCCCCAATGTCCAGAATGTGTAGATTAGTCAATTCATCACACGACTTGGAATTCTTTGGGATAGATCTTCCGGCTTTTCGTAGATCTCTTTGCGACTAAAACAGTGTGGGATGAAGTTGGATTGGCATGGTTTAGCTTATGTATTTTGTTTTGTTAATATATTGTATACCATTATTGTATTGCCCTTGTTTGTCTTCGCCACATAGTTTTATGTTCTTTTTGTTCAGTTGCTTGTATTTATGTTTCTTGTTGTAATTAGCTTAGGCTGTATATATAATAAATAAAATTAAATTAAATTTGCAACAAATTAAATCCATTATTTGTAGTCCTGTTTTGCTCGAGTAACGTACTAAATTCACAAGTAGTAGCGAAGTCTTCAGATAATTTTATTTTTTTATATTTTTGCACCACAACAGGCCAGGGGGCCCAATTACAGCGGTGAATTACATCACAGAACACCCAGGCTTGAGAAAAATCACATTTAATTTTTGTGTTCTCACCGGGAATCGAACCCGGAACCTTCCGTCTGTGAGTCAAGCGTCTTGACCACTACACCACGGAGGCCGCCATCGCCATAATGACGATGATGCTAACATTTAAAAATGCGCCTAGCTTCCCGCTGTAAAAGTTAAATACCATTTGTATAAATCTTATTTCGTGAAAATATTAATGCTAGGAAATAGGAAGTTGCTAAATAAACAAATATTGCATATTCCATACACATCGTTTACATTTTCAGGTAATTGATCTTCAGTAGTGAGATGTTCGACTATGGAACAGATAGCTTCAGTGAGTGTCAAGATTGAACCTGAGACTAGTGGTGTAGAAGGAGATATTCTCCATACTGGGGAAAGCACACCATGTCCTTACAGAAGCGAGGAACCTGGTATTGCTACCGTGAAGGCTGAACCAAGGGCTGAAGATGTAGGAGGAGAAATTCTCCATACTGGGGGAGGGAGGCCATGTCCCCATAGAAGCGAGGAACCTAGTGTTGCTACCGTGAAGGCTGAACTGGGGATATTCGATATAAAGGGAGATATTCTCCTTACTAGACAAGGGACATCATGTTTCTCCAAAAGCGAGACACAAGTTGTTGCTACCGTAAAGGCTGAACGTAGGACTGGCGATGTAGAAGATGGTATTCTCCATACTGGAGAAGGGACGCTATGTTCCTACAGAAACGAAAAACTAGGTGTTGCTACTGTGAAGGCTGAACCGAAGACCAGTACTGAACAACAGTATACTATAGAGAGTGATATTTTGATCTTCACGGAAATCGACATAGCTCATCCTGATATAAAACAAGAATGTTTGGAATCCTCTCGCAAAGCTGAAGTTGAATCTAGTGAGTAACACTACATTCCACCTTATCATTTAGGGAGTATAAATGTTGAATAAGAGTTTGAAATGTGTTCAGAAATATTGTGTAGGTTGGGCAGTTCCTTTTTTTTATTATGGATAACTTATATAGTTCCTATTGTAGTCAGTAGCCGATAGGGGGGAGTACTCCAAACTTCCTAAACCCACAGTGCCGAGTAGCGAGTATCATCCGTGCCCGCCACATCTTTACTTTGCCAACCGTACTCAGTTCAGTGCTGGCCGACACCGCACTGTTTTAATTTAATTTATTTCATTCTGAACTAATTAGCTTGATAGAAAATCAATAAATTGGCAAATAGGCGGATAGTGTTAGTGTTAGCTATCAATAGTAAATAAGTAATCATACCAGCGTGGATTAGCTCAATCAATATATAATGTTTCCCTCTGGGCCCAGTCAGGGTCTATTACAAGTAGGTCCCCGGTGTCCGCTAAAAGGTGGCCCAATGCTTCCCACCAGGTTTATATTATGACTTTATCTTTTCAGGCTCTAAGTCGACAGCACTATTTGTGGAGGGTATAAATCTACCGTCTCATAGTGCAGGACCACTACCCGAGTGTGAATACGAAACAGGACAGAAGAGAGAGACGAAGAAACCTCGTAATATACATCTGTTGACGAGTTCTGACAAGATACGGTTTTCATGCTCAGAATGTGACTATAAAACTCAACGGAAACGTCAATTGAAACAGCACATGTTAATACATACTGGCGAAAAACCGTTCGCATGCTCAGAATGTAATTACATAGCTCGACATAAAAATAGTTTAAAACACCACTTGTTGATACATACTGGCGAGAAACCGTTCTCATGCTTAGAATGTAATTATATAACCCGACAGAAAGGTTATATAAAACAGCACATGTTAGTACATTCAGGCGAAAAACCGTTCGCATGCTCGAAGTGTAATTATATAACTCGATATAAGAATAGTTTAAAACGCCACTTATTGACACATACTGGTGAAAAACCGTTTGCATGTTCAGAATGTAAATATACAACTCAAAAGAAAGATCATTTCGATCAGCACATGTTGATACATACTGACGAGAAATCTTTCGCATGCTCAGAATGTAAATATACAACTCAACAGAAAGGTCATTTCAATGAGCACATGTTGATACATACTGGCGAGAAACCGTTCGCATGTTCAGAATGTAAATATATAACTCTACGGAAGTATAATTTAAAACAGCACATGTTGATACATGTTGGCGAGAAACCGTTTGCATGCTCAGAATGTAATTATATAACTCAACGGAAGACTGATTTAAGTAAGCACATGTTGATACATACTGTTGAGAAACCGTTCACATGCTCAAAGTGTAATTATGTAACTCGATATAAGAAATGTTTAAAACAGCACATGTTGATACATTCTGGCGAGAAACCGTTCGCATGCTTAGAATGTAACTATGCAACTAAACAGAAAGATTGTTTAAAACTGCACATGTTGATACATACTGGCGAGAAACCGTTCACATGTTCAGAGTGTAATTATGTAACTCGATACAAGAAATGTTTAAAACAGCACATGTTGATACATACTGGCAAAATACCGTTCGCATGCTCAAGATAACTCAACGGAAGGGTCGTTCAAAACTATAAATATACAATTATATGGAAGGATCGCTTAAAAAAGCGCAATATTGATATTCTTTAGCTAGAAACCGTTTGCATGTTTAGAATGTAAGTATGCAAGGTTGCTGAAACGTTTCTTATGTAAACACATAAGAACCCTTGCGGATGAGAAACCGTTTGCACGCTCAAAATGTAATTATCTAACTCCGCAAAGGAGTCAGGTTGTCTGAAAGACTATATACATACTAGCGAAAAACCATAAGCATGTACAAAGTGTTTCATATTATTGTAATGGCCACAGAGACTTGTCTCTTCGGGTCTAGTGACGGCTCCAAATACCCACTATCAAGACTATCAGGCCGGGCGATAGATAAATAGTATAATTTTATTTTATAATTGTTTATTGAGATAGATTTTAAATTTCAATCTAGTACCTACTAGATATACCAACCAAGTCAATCAAGTTTTGGGGTAGTAAGCCTTTTATTACAGTACTGTCGGCCTCGTGGTGCAATGGTCTGCACGTTTGCCTACCATGCACGAGGTCTCGGGTTCAATTCCCGACATGGTTAATATGAAATATTTATTTAGAAGAGTGTTTTTCCACTCAAAATATTTCACAGTCCCTGGACTGGTACCTGAAGCGTAAGACTGATCATCTTACCTTCATGTAACAAAAATGATCAAGGTACACTGCGATTGGTTTGCCAATGCAGCGCCCTATGCACCATTAGGTACGGAAAGGGAATGATGATGATGAAGCCTTTTATTAAGATTAAGAACCTCTAGCGGTGGGAAGTAGGGAAGTACGACAGTAACAGGGACGGAGCATTACATTATACTTTTTTTTAAGTATCTTAATATTTATTGTGGGTTTTTACTATATAGTTTTTTCAGAACAGGTATTTTTGTATTTTTTTTAGTTAACAACTTCATACTATTTTTCTTTTCTCCTCCCTCTTTCCTTCTCTCTTTACCCCATCCTCTCTGCATAATATAAATATAATATTGTCCAGTCTACACTCACTTAGGGCCGGTTGCATCAAAGTTGGTATAAATTTAGTTTAAAGTTAAATATTTAAACTTAGTTAAGGCTCAATATCTGGTAACTGAAAAATTCCGTTGCATCAACATTATTTTAGTTAAGTTAAAATTAAGAATGTTGCCACTGTAAAGGTTCAAGTTTCACCCTAAAAATTGTTGGGATTTTTGCGCAAGCCCGTACTTGTTTATTTACATGCAGCAATACACATACCCCGCGACGCGTCTTTGGGCACAAACGTTTAAATTTCGTTCTAATTTTTAGTGTGTGCGAAAGGGCGAAGCAACACTGCGCATTCGGAGAAGAAAAGAACAAAAGGGACATCGTCCTTTTTAAACTAGATGAAAAATTAAAAGAGCAAAAGCTAAAACAAAATAAAGAACTTTTTACTCTAGAAGTAGAGCAAAAAAATGACATTTTTCGGGCAACTATGGCAGCCTTAAATGCCCAGAAAGAGTTGGCTGAGCTCAATCTAGCTCTATTTAAAAATAAATAAACAGCATTTCAATACAGTGATGATTTAGATTTATTTTACACCACGCCGCTGATGATCAAGTCCTGTGTTTTGAAAAATAATTAACAATTAAAAATTCAAATAATTATTAGTTCTTCACTTTTTTGAAATTCGAAATCTTGCGATAAAGTCGGACTCTTCCCACAAAAAATGGTCCGTTCGTGGTTTGAACAGTTTTTTTTTCGGTTTAGAATATACTCGATGATAAATTCGTCATCAGAAGACGAACAATTAGATAAAATTGACATTTTGCGCAACTTTTCACAGATCAATCGATAGATTTCAACACTCACGACGCTTTTTTGACAGATGGCAGATCGCATTTAACTTTAAACGGTCCCCTGGCGGCCGGTCAGATAAAAGTAACTTTTTAAAAAACATTTAGTTAACCTTTTGATGCAACGCATTTTGACATAAAAGTAACTTTTATTTGACTTTAGCCCTGACTTTAACTTAACTTTTGTCGATGCAACCGGCCCTTAGAAGGTTGCAAAAATTCTTACCCATTGATACTAAACACACTCTTGTACAAGTGTAGGGTCCACAGTCCATATTCACTGACACACGTGTTAAATTAGTTCACCTGAAGTAGACTAATGACTTTAAAATATATATATACATATATATATATGGGAGTTGCTTTATTATTTACCTTGCTTACAATATACAAGGTTTATATTTCAAAAGTGGATTTTTCTGCAATTAAATTTCTTTAAATTGGGATGTGGGCCAATCAGGAACTTCTCAGCATTTTCTCATGTGAAGAGGAAACCGCTTAAAACTCTTCAGGAGAATCCGGCCTGTTGGCAGCAGTCAACAGGCCTTCCGTTCCACTAGAGGAGTGTTCGGCATTTTCTTCCCTACTTTGGTTTATTTTAACGTGACTAATGACTAACGATGCAATATCATCATTTTCTATCGAATCCAATAAATTCGTATAATTCAACTCTTATAGTATTGCACGTTAAACCGGGAGCATTGTTCTGCAGTACATTCACATCGTCCCTACCAAGAAGAAATGAACTACAAAGGAACGTCGTCTATAAAGAGACCACAGGACGCAACGCCAGTGAGTCAGCCCGTTCACTTCACTTCGATCCAGCTCGACGACGTCACTCAGTTTCAGCATGTAGTTCATGTGCAGTCTCTTGATTTAAAAAAACGTAAATTATTAAAGTAAGTCAAAAGTGATGGTATTTGAAAGGGATGGTGAGGTTACTGACTGCATAATAAATGTAAACAACGAATGTCTCGAACAAGAAGAAGAATTTGTGTATCTTGGAAGTATGTTTTAAAAGATGGAAGAGTAGAAAAATATGTTAAGAGGAGAGTAAATGCGGGTAATAAAATGAACGGAGCACTAAGCACAGTAATTGCTAATAAGAATATGTCGATCGAAGCTAAACTGGCATTGCACAACGAAGTTTTCGTGGCAACACTTATGTATGCAAGTGAAACATGGAACTGGCAGAGGAAGGATGAAAGCCGAGTGAACGCGGTTAAAATTCAATCTCTTAGACGAATGTGTGGGAAATCAATGTATGACAGGGTTACGAATAATGAAATCAGGCGAGAGTGTAAATCTGAGTCAAGTATAACTGATAAGATTAAAAAAGGCTCTCTAAGATGGTTTGGTCACGTATAACGAATGGACGACGAAAGAATGGTAAAACAAGTATGTATGGCGAAAATGAACGGTAATGTGAGACGAGGACGACCGAGGAAGACGTGGCATGATCAGATAAACCAAAATCTGATTAAACGAAAATATCTACATATTTATAAACCAGTGTTTTCAATCCATAACTTGAAACTCGTACATATTATTATATTTTTACTATTAAGCATCGCAGCGAAATTCAAACGAACGCAGAAGCATCCTGTGTATATTGTATTACCATATCATTAGCAACTAATAAAGCAATAGTTGTCCTTGTCACGCTCATAAGCGCGTCTGAGCGCGAGAGAGAAAGAGATTATTTTCATAATGCGTATACCGTGCGATGTCATACCATGGGCTTTATCACGGATACTACACAATGCGTATGTGTAAATATACGCGCTAGCTTATAAAAATCCAGTAGGTATGACAGTGCGCGTGCGTTAGTGCAAATTGGACATACATATTGTGTGAATATTTTTGTTTAATGTAAAAAATTTCAATATTGTTGTTTAAGACTGGTTTAAGTACATGCTTTTGTAATTTAAATATTTTTTATTTACCAATGAACAGAATATAAACAAAAATCAAAATTAAAATCTAACATAAGACATTTTTAAGAATATTTTTTTAAAGGGTGAGTCCAACGGGGCTCGGACGCCAGTAACGTAATTTTTTTACCACGACGCCAGTTTCAAAGTTTCATTTTTTTTTGCATATTTTTTAAATTTTATATTTATTTATTTATTTGACGGACTTATGCAGTCCATTCTGACGATGGTAAATACAATGTCTTATAATTAATACAGGCACTAATAAAATAAAATACAACTAAATAAAATTAAAGCTAGGACAAAAACAAATAAAAATTACTACCTCAAGACAAGATCCGGTCTATCTTAGTGATTTTTATAATCTACCAGCGGACCCGACAGACGTTTTCCTGCCCGAACGTTGGCTTGCCTGCTATTTATTACCTTGGAAAAAGACTTTTCATTGATAAGTAGATACCTAGGTACTTGCTTGTGATTAAATTCCAAAACATAAAATAAATATTTTTTCAAATATGGCATTTTTTTTTGCAAACGTCAAACTCCGGTATTCTCACCAACAGAGGAGTGTACTTATGTAGGAATACGATTTTTTAAAATGTATTGAATTTAATATTATTTACGTACTACCAAAAATCCAGTAAAAATAAATAAATGGGTAGAAATTATAAGGAATTTAAGGAAAGAATCTGATTGAGATCCACAAAAAACAAAATGCTGTTTGTAACATTCAAAAATAAACTTTTTTATACACAAAAAAACAACGTCTTTCCGTTTTTTTGTAAATGCATTCACCTCGAACGCAACCCTGGTAGATCGATGAATAAAAGATTTATGCTCCTTACGCTTACATATCAGATTGAAAATGTTTATATCTGCGAACACGCACAGCGCAAAGATCTATATTTCTCTGAAAACCGCACGTAAATCGGTTAAGCTATTCAGTGACTTCACACGTACGGAGGAATTATATATATAAAGATAGAGACTTACACCAAAAAAGTTTTACAAATAAAGGCTCTCTCAAAACTCCTGTGCGGTTAACCCAATTTCGTTAAAAATGGTGTGTTGGACAAAACATACAGCGGCGTGGTTTGTGAAATAATAATGAAATAAATCAGATTATTTTTTCACAACGATAAAGGGTGAAAGCTCTTTAACTTCACAAAAGTCAACAGATGGAAGAATTGAAGAAATATGGATGTTTAAGCATTAGGAAAATGGTGTATGTTACAGTATTAAGTGACCACTTAAACCAGCCGATGAGTGTTCATAAAATGTAAATCTGTAAGTGCCTAGACTTTCATATTTCCTTCTCTAAAATGTTGTCCATCTCTGTTGTAATTGGTTACTAAAAAAAGAGACTTACCAAAACGAAAATTGCTCGGATTTTTAAAAAATAAATTACACGTGCATTGGACGTTCCGAAATAAAAAAATGAATATTAAATATGAAACATAAATTTATAAATATTATACATTCTAATGAAATTAAACTAAAACTAAAAATAGCTGTACATAAAATGGTGTCCGATACAATAATTAGTTAGTTGCCAGTATGGGTTAGCATGTGCGAGGTTAAAATACTTTTTCGCGTACATTTGTATTGACACTTTGAGCATGAGAATGGTTTCTCACCAGTATGAGTTGACTGGTGCGATTTCAAATCAGCTCTCCGTGAACATTTATATTGGCACTCTAAGCATGAAAATGGTTTCTCATCAGTATGAGTTAACATGTGTGATTTCAAACGACTACTCTGTGAACATTTATACTGGCACTCAGAGCATGAAAATGGTTTTTCACCCGTGTGAATTGACATGTGTGATTTCAAAGCACTTTTCCATGAACCCCTATATTGGCACTCTGAGCATGAAAATGGTTTTTCACCAGTATGAGTCAACATATGTGATTTCAAATTACATCTCTTTGAACATTTAAAGTGGCACTTTGAGCATGAAAATGGTTTTTCGCCAGTGTGAGTGAACATGTGTAGTTTTAAATGTTTTTTCAGCGTAAATTTCCTTTGGCACTCCGAGCACGTGAATCTCCTCTCACCAGTATGAGTTAACTGGTGTGATTTTAAATCACCACTCCATGAACATTTATATTGGCACTCTGAGCATGCGAATGGTTTCTCACCAGTATGAGTCAACATGTGTGATGTCAAATGACTTCTACGTGAAAATTTTAAATGGCAAGTTGAGCATGGGAATATTTTCTTAATATTTTGAGTAGGAAATTGCGATTTCCGAAGTGCTTGTGAACCTAAAACAAGAATAAAGCTATGGTTAAAACCACCTTAAGTCTTATAATTTACGCTAATGTTAAAGAATTTCTAGACAATTTTAAAACGAACTTTATTTTTTTCTTTTATATCTTCAGTTAGCTTATATTACGTAGTAGATTAACTTATATTTACACTTGCTTTACATATATATCTTTTAACATAATTTTACAGTTAACAAAATATTTATTTTTAAATTCGTTCAAACTTTATACATTCAGGCATCTCTTCATGCATTTTCAAGCCTTTATACATAATATAGTTTATAAACTTTATAAAATCCTTAAAACTTTATAAAATCCAGCCACTCTGCAAGCATTTGGGCACACTCAAAATATTGTTGAATTAACTACCTGGTAAAAGTAGAAGTATATAAAATTGGAAAATTGTTATACAGTGTGTAAAGTGGCCACTTAAACCAGCCGATGATAGGTCATAAGCCCTGTAAATGCCTAGACTCCCATATCCCCTTCTCAAAAATGTTTTTTCTCTCTGTTCTCCAAATAAATTTTAAGATACTAATGTGTTTTTTTAAATTAAGTTCAATATGAGTTTAAACCCTCTGGGTACCATCATCCATAGTCGTAATCTCAGAGCAGATAATCTGGAAGGAAGTGTTACTTACTTGATTCAGTTTTGTTACTTGAGGAATCCAAACATTCTTGCTTAATGTCGGGATAATCAATTTCTATCTCTGTGTAGATAATTTCAACACTGCTTCTTCTAGGCTGGTCAGTACTAGTCCCTGGTTCCGTCTTAACGGTAGCAACATATAGCTCCTCGCTGCTGTGGTGACGTGACGCTACTTCCCCAGTATGAACATCTCCTTCTTTATCGCCAGTCCCCGGTTCAGACTTCACGGTAGCAATCCCCGGCACCCCGCTTCTGTGGGGACAAGACGACCCTTCCTCAGTGTTGAATATATCACCTTCTACACACAAATTTCTCGTTGCAGTCTTCACGGGAACAACACCTGCCTCTTTGCTTCTGTAGGAACATGAAGCTCCTTCCCTATTGTGGAGTATATAACATTTTACGTCGCTAGAATCCGGTTCCGATTTCATGGTAGCAAAACCTGGCTCTTTGCTTCTGTAGGGATGCGGCTCCCTTTTCCCAGTATAAAGTATATCGTCTTCCACATAGCAAGTCCTCGGTTCAGTTTTAATATTCAATGAAGCGATATCCATAGCTTTGTTTTTAAGAAAGGCAATAAATGTCCTGAAAAAGCATTCAAAACATTTTTTTAAAACATTATATAAATATTCGAGTACTTTTTTTATTTTTTATTTAAATTGAAAACTTATTATTTTTTTGTAAAGAAACTCATTTAGGGACATGCAGATAACAATATTTATTTACAGAAGATTTTATATTTTGAACTATTACATTATTTACAAAAGCAGAATAAAAATTATGATACACTACAAATTAAAAGGGTGTGAAAAAGTTTTAAAAATTACAAAATAAACACAATACAAGGTTTGAAAATAAATTCAAAATTATACATACATAATACAATATGTAAAACAATGTTTGATTATGTCCAAATGCTTGCAGACTGGCTGGATTTGGAAGGTTTCAGCTCTTTTACTTCACAAAAGTCAACAGATGGAAGAGTTGGGGAAATGTGGATGTTCAAACATGGGCAGAATGGTGAATGTTACACAGTGTGTAAAGTGGCCACTCAAACCAGCCAATGACAGGTCATAAGCCCTGTAAATGCCTTGACTTCCATATTCCCTTCTCGAAAACTTTTTCCCTCTCTGTTGAAATAAATTTCAATCTGTAAAAGAAAAGATTTTAAAAATGAAAAGTTAAAAAATTACATGTATGTATATTACATGTAAGCTGAACGAATACGAGAGTGCAAATGTAAAAAAATTACAAGAATGAAAAAGTTTTTAAAATTAACAAAATATATGTACCTACCCAATACAGGTTAAAAAAATATCAAAAGCGTATTAAAATTACATATACATAATACAAGCTGGTTAGGCCGTTTGAAAATGTGTCACAGCGTAAATAAATTCCTATACCTGTCTCCTTTTCTCTCGCCCACTTGAATCCTTTCCCTTTTGCACCTTTATAGTTCCAATAACTATTCAGTTGATTATTTTTCCACCTGGGGTCAGTGTCCGCTTTGACCGCGATTGAAGTGCATGTTCGGTGTGAAGTTTTGCCGCTTAAGCTAAAAAATAAGAAAATCTACAAAAAAGGTCAGTCCATTCACTCCATTTCCTTGTAATCCATTTGCGCTGTGACATATACAAAATTTAATATACCTACCGTCGAGAACCAGCTCACGCATCGCTACAAGCTAAAAAAGTATGAAAAAGCATGAAAATTATTTAAACTTAAAAATTTTGTACCAAAACGGATGTTTTGAAAAATACATAGTAAATGTACACATGCTTCATAACAGAAGCATTTAAATTTAAATTTTATTTAACAGGAAAATTTTAAAATTAATTGGATACGCCAAATTTACTTTGGAGGTTGCTATGTTAAATTTATCGCCCGGACTTTGATCATAACTTTTTAACCTCACCGTGAGTAACCAACCTTTTTTATACGGAAGTCAGGTACTGACCTTTACAGCGAGTACATGTGATTGCTGTATCGCTGAAAACTAAGTTACCTGAGTGATCGCTATTGTAATTTTGTAAGCCTGCATCGCGCAATAGTTTCTTCGTCACGAACCTATCTCGCGACTCTTCAAGTGCCTTGTTCAACCCAGCCTCCGTAGAACCTGCTCGCGAAAACAAGCTCAAACAGTACGGTGGAGAACTCTGATATAAGGTGAGCGCTTGTATTAATTTTGTAATGTAATCATTTAGATAGTGGTAAAAAAATCTTAAACAACTAGTTATAACTTATATTATGATCAAAATGAACAAAAAATATTTCATTTACTATATTACAAGTAATTATATTCAGACGCATTATGTTTCCGATTTTTTTTTTCGTATTTTACATTCTTCATTTGATTGAATTCTTTAAGCAGCTGTGTATGCGTCATCTTCCTGTTTTTGAAGTTCACGCAAGGGTTGTTGTATACCCTCATTGGTTCTTAAATATTATTAACAATATTTTGAGTTTGTCCAAATTTTTGTAGACAAGGACTGGATTCGACTCCCTGGGGAGCTGTTTACATTAACATATATGTTTAAATATTATTTTTTAGTAGGCATGATGAAATCTTACGGAGCTTAACAGTGGTGAATAGTTCTCTATTAGTATTGGCTCTACGTAATGCTTCATTGCTGGTTATCATATCGGTCCAAGATATTCTTAACATTCTACGGTGGATCCACATTTCAAATGCTTCAAGGCGGTTTATAATATTAACTTTTAGAGTCCACGCGTCTAAACCGTACAGTTAGACAGACCATATATAAAATTTTACCATTCGTTTAAGCTTAAGGTTTATATTATCGGCAGAAAAAAGATTTTTCATTTTGTTAAATCCTGTTCAGGCTGCTTCTCTTCTGCATTTTATCTCAATGTCGGGGTCTAGATTTTCTGTGATGATACTGCTTAAGTACCTAAACTGTTTCACTCTCTCAATTTTGATACCTTTAAGTTGGAGATTTACATTTAGATGACTCTCTCCGTAAGATTTCGTATTTAGGCCATGTGTTGAGAGATGATAAATATGCCATACTTCAGCTTGTCACGAAGGGGAAGATCGAGGGACGTAGAGGGGTTGGAAGAAAACAGCTTTCCTGGTTTCGAAACATCCGAGCATGGACCAGAATTAGAACTGTGGAGGAGCTGTTTCGCACTGCTCAGGATAGGGAAGCTTTCTCCCAAGTGATCGTCAACGTCGGGGGGACCCGACATGACACGTGAAGAAGAAGAAGGCATGATATTGTCAATTACTTTCATCACAAAACGATATTTCTTCTTCTTTCATTTACTTCACATGTATGTTTCATTATTCTAATTTTCTTTTTATTAATGTATTGGAGTTCGGAGCGGCGCGGCGTATCACCGCTTAAATCAATCAACAAACCTGTAAGCATATTAATTCTCAAGAAAGTCAAGTCTTAGGAACTAAGTATCGACATCTGCATTTGTTTCGAGACTGCCAAATTCAATTGAATATGACGTCTCATTGTCTTGGTAGGTACATTGCAAAACGCATATTTACTAATGCTAAATTAAAGCAAAACTACCCTAGTTTTAATTTTATTACTATTTTTGTTTCAGCTGTTAGCAAAATAAATAAAATAAGCTAATGCTAATTATATTAGGTATATTACGAATTCAAAATTCTTATGATTCCATCACTAGACTGTTTCAGGCAAGGAGCAGAAGAATCAACGCTAGCCTCGTGTAAGGTAGTTTCTGGCTCGATTCCCGGTGAGAGCAGAATAACTAAATATGATTTTTCTCAAGCCCGGCTGTAATTGGACCTCGTGGCCTGTTTTTGGATTGTAAATACAATGTTACTTTTCCAAGTTATACATTGGAATTAATACTTACGTTTTGCGGTGATTTTGTTATGAAAATTTCGTTAATTCGTCAAATAATATTGTAAATTGCGTATTTATTGTCTACGAAATGGGACGCGTACTGCTTAACAGTGGTACCACAGATAAGATTAAACTTCATAGACAATTTACAAACAAACATAGATATGATTTCTTTTTTCTCTTTTATGGAAAGTTTTCTCCGCTTTCGATGGTTCCCTACAAAAACCCCCTCGAGTTTTGGTCTAAGATTTACAATCATAATTATGTTGGCGAATTGGAGAGTGCATATTCAAGTTGTAGACTAAACCATTTCCCGATATTATTACTACTACTACTACCATATTACCATTTCCCTGTAGGGGTTCCAGATAAAATAAATCCAATTGTCATAAAATCAATTAAAACGAATACAGCAAAACGATTAGCATTCAAGTTTAGTTTTAATTAAGATTTTTTTCCGAAACTTTTTAAAGAATCGATTGTAATACCGATTTACGAAAGTGGTGACAAAAAAACATCTTAAAAATTAACGGCTTTTCTCTTTGTTGAAAACCATTTTTAAAATGATTGAAAAATACATAAACTTTAACTTAATAACTTTTTGAAAATAAATCATCTGCTCCAGAAAATCAATACGGATTTAGGACCGACACGGGCATAGAAAATGCAATAGCTTAATTAACCGAAACTATAACCAAACATCTAGAAAACAGGAAAAATGCTTGGCTATTTTTCTGGACCAATTGGATGTCAGTAATGGTATTAAGAATGGTAGTAGATATCACATAAAATTCTACTAAAAAGATTGCATTCTTTTGGAATTCAATGAGTTATTTTTGACATTTAATCATCAGTGCGGCAATATATGAAGCAAAAATTAGTCGCATGGAAAAATATATATCCTCAAATTAATCACTCTCCAGGGGATAGAGAAGATTCATAATTACAACCCTGATATTCATAAAGAGCCTGGCCACTGTGCAGAAGGCGAGAGTTTTTTCAATTTGCTAAATCTCCCCCTCCATGCCCAGATCCGTAAAGTATCGGGCTATTAGGAAGGGAGCGAGCTCTTTAATATCTTTATGTTCAACCAGTGGTCCCCCGGGATGAGGCTCCTTTTATGATGTAAAGCATTACATTCACACACAGAATGCGAATAGTTGTTTCCTCATCAGCACTACAAAATCTAGTAAAATGTCATGCCACATGGTAAAAAATGCTTTTGCTATTAAAAAATCTGGAGGTTGGGAAAGTAGTGGCCACCTCCCCCAACGCTTATGGCCTTTTTGGGGAATTAATAATCTAGGTTGGTAACTCGGGATAATCGCCTCCCGTCAGCGACACTTGGGTTGATAATGAATCTACCTATTTGTTTTTCAGAATCTACCGATTTTCTCTTGATGGTGGTTGGCAACGCTGGTCACATCTATCCTATACAGCCCGGTGACATTAGGCCAAATCTGGAACCGTGAATCAAACAATTTCGAGTGGTCGTTTGTTAAAGGAGGGCGAACCGAATGAATATTTTGGACATATAGTCAGTCGTAGTAGCGAACACCACATTCGATCCAATACAACAAATCTAATAATACAAATAGGTAGGAAGGTTTTGACGACCACTGTTATCAATATGTTTCTTTTTTAAGTGATACCGTGTGTGTTGGATTTGTTCCGATGTATCGGCTACCATTGCAGGAGCCATCTTCAGGGTAAGCTGAGTGTTTTTTAGAAAAAAGTGTGTGTTTAAGTACTAGTAATTTGTACCGTTTCGCAGTCGGCAGTAGGCACATTTCTATTCAACAATGTTTGATTATGTCCAAATGCTTGCAGACTGGCTGGATTTCCTCCCTAGGGAGTTGTTCATATTTAAATTTATTTCAACAGAGAGGGAAAAAGTTTTCGAGAAGAAATTTGGAAGTCTAGGCATTTACAGGGCTTATGACCTGTCATTGGCTGGTTTAAGTGGCCACTTTACACACTGTGTAACATTCACCATTCTGCCCATGTTTGAACATCCACATTTCCTCAACTCTTCCATCTGTTGACTTTTGTGAAGTGAAAGAGCTGAAACCTAGACCTCCAAATTTCTTCTCAGCTCTTTCACTTCACAAAAGTCAACAGATGGAAGAGTTGAGGAAATGTGGATGTTCAAACATGGGCAGAATGGTGAATGTTACACAGTGTGTAAAGTGGCCACTTAAACCAGCCAATGACAGGTCATAAGCCCTGTAAATGCCTAGACTTCCAAATTTCTTCTCGAAAACTTTTTCCCTCTCTGTTGAAATAAATTTAAACATTTCTATTCATTTTTATAGTATGTAGTGCTGGGAACCATGTTGAGTTTAATTTCAGCCCGTCGTCTTTGTTTATGTTATTTGGGTGTCTGTGTATTTCAATTGCCTCTTTTATTATTCGTGCACTGTAATTACCGGGTTTATGCAAAATTTTCGGTTCAAAAGCGAAAAAATGACCGGTGTCTATAAATATCCGCTATTGCAGATTTGTCAGGATGCCCAAGTTTACACGCTCTTTTGTGTTCGTCAATCCTTCTCTTTGCTGTGCGCCCTGTTTGTCTTATGTACACTTTATCACATCCTTAGTAACTTAGTTTATAAACAGCTTCCGTTTCCAGGGGATTCTTATCTTTTGGGTTTAATAAATGGTTCTTTATTTTTGCCACAGTCCCAAACGTTGTTCCCACATTATGTTTCTTCAGCACTTTGGCTATCCTGTCAGTTATATTCTGTACATGTGGTAGGTATGCAGTTCTTCTGGTAATATCTTCTTCCTCCGAAACGTCAGAACAAATCATACTTATAATCATACTAACCATCAAAAAAATAAACATACTTATAATACAAATTTAAAACCAGCCAATGGTAGGACATAAACCCTGACGCCTTATTCCCCGCTCAAGAATGCTCTCCATCTCTGCTGGAATACTTTAATCTTCATGCTTCTCTAGGGGTGAAATCATGTCAACGAAGATTTGAACGGACTGAAAAAAATATTGCTGTCATTTATTTAAAAAAATATATTTTAGCGCATTGTAGTTGAATGTCTAATACGAGAATGATTAATTGAAATAAAACTCACAAATAAATGCACATTTTCTTTAAAACGTTTTATTGGTGCCAAATAATAAAAGACATACAAATAATGCAGAGCTTTAAGTTCAATTAAAAATTCATTTATGCGTTGAACTGAGTTTGTTTTCTTGTAAAATGTGCGTGCTTAAGTATCTGTTATGTGTTGCATACTTTGAGTGAAATGACGTTTTATTAATGCGTTAAGCATAAAATTATAATAGTCCAGAAACCGCGTACGCATATCAAACTAAAGCCGCCTAAACTACTCATAAATTAGTAGTTTTTCGTTTTGGTCATTAGATTTTTTTTTTTTTAAGAAATATTTGCGTTCTTATGATTTACCCAAATATTTAATTTTTAGGGCCATTTTCAACGAGTTGTAAATAACTCACTATTAGAAAATGGAAATAAAGTTGGAGTAGAGTGGGGTTCGAACCACGGACCATCGGTCCGTGAGTCCGAGACACTAGCCACAGGACCACAACCCGATTCTGCAGACGTGGCTTAGTTCGCAGCTGCTGATTTAAATTCAATTATGCCGTGGTGTGTCGTTTTTAAGTGTCATACTGCTGCGATTAAAAGGGAATAGGGTGAGATCTCATTTCATGCGTAAGAAGCAAATTCACAAACAATATAATTAAAGGATTCGATTATTTTACTGTCTGTCAAAACTTGTACGTGTATTTTTTTGTTTATATGTGTAAATTGTAAGGGTCCGATGCCTTGGAGGGCACCCGCTGGCACAGCGCGGGTTCAAACTATGCAACTCGGTTATAAGGTACCCCGTCTGCGTAATCTATAAGTGTGAAAGCACTACAATTGATGATATGAATCATACACGTAAGTTGTTTATAGCCTCTGTTTATATATGTAAAAGCCTTTTACTCGTTTTAAGACTAGTTTTAAGTTCTAAATTAAAACATCAATATACATCCAAAGCCAAATGATTTAATCATTGTGGATCCACCATCGCGGCGAATCTATTATCATTTCATTCTCAGCGAATAAAACCCTCAAACAAGAAGGTACGAGATGGCAGCCGATTCACAAAATGACAATTGTCGTGGCTATCTATAGTTAAGACAACTCTTGCCTATCATATCCAGGGTTGCCTAAACGTTGTTAAATAGCCTTCAGTTTTATTAATTTTACAGTAAGAAGTTTCTCACCGACGTGATTTAATGAATGATTTATTATTTCCATTTTACTGAAAAATTTAAGATCACAATCGAAGCAATAGAACAATTTGTTGCCACTGTGGGTCAACAAATGCGATCTTAACGTATTTTTACGTAAACATTTAAATTGGCACTCAGAGCATGATAATGTTTTCTCACAAGAATGAGTTAGCATGTGCAGTTTCAATTTATTTCTATGAGAACATTTGAATTGGCACTCGGAGCATGAGAATCTTTTCTCGCCAGTATGAGTTAACAAGTGATTTTTTAACGTTGTTCTGTGAGAAAATTTATGTTGGCACTCCGAGCACGAGAATGGTTTTTCGCCAGTATGAGTTAACATGTGTGATGTTAAATTTTTTTTACGTAAAAACTTAAATTGGCACACCGCGCATGAGAATCGTTTTTGGCCAGTATGAATTAACATGTGCGATGTCAAAGCATCTTTGCGTATGGATTTATACTGGCACTCTGAGCATGAGAATTTTTTATCACCAAAATGAGTTAACATGTGTAATTTCAATTTAGTTCTATGAGAACATTTAAATTGGCACTCTGAGCATGCGAATGGTTTTTCACCGGTATGAGTTGACATGTGCGATTTGAAATCTCTCTTCCATGAACATTTATATTGACACTCTGAGCATGAGAATGGTTTCTCGCCAGTATGAGTGAACATGTGAGTTATCAAGGAGGTTTTGTGAGTATACTTATATTGGCACTCTGGGCATTCGAACCGTTTCTCGCTAGTATGAGACAACATGTGTGACTTCAAAGAATGTCTCCGAGAACATTTGAATTCGCACTCCGAGCATGAGAATGGTTTCTCGCCGGTATGGGTTAACAAGTGAGTTTTCAAATATGCTTTTTGAGAACATTTATATTGGCATTCTGAGCATGAGAACGGTTTCTCGCCAGTGTGAATTAACATGTGTAATTTCAAAGCAGAGCTCCGTAAACATTTATATTGGCACTCTGAACATGAAAATAGTTTCTCGCGAGTATGAGTTAACATGTGTAATTTTAAAATATAGATCCGTGAACATTTATATTGGCACTCTGGGCATGATAATAGTTTCTCGTCAGTATGAGTTAACATGTGTGATTTCAAATGATGTTTTTGTGAAAATTTATATTTGCACTCCGAGCATGCGAATGGTTTCTCACCAGTATGAGTTAACATGTGCGATTTCAAAGCGTATCTCCGTAAACATTTATATTGGCATTCTGAGCATGAGAATGGTTTCTCACTAGTGTGAGTTGAAATGTGCGATATCAAAATACTCCTTCGCGTACATTTATATTGACACTCCGAACAGGATAAATACTTATGCCTTGCTTGAAAACCTGAAATTAAAAACAAGAACAATATAATCGTTTAATCCGCTAAAATTTTATATCAATCTATGGAAAATATAAATCGAATCGAATATGATGGTTTTTGAAAGAAATGAAAGTATGACTAAATCACTGTGAATGGAGTTATACTAAAACAATTAGAGGAATTTGTGTATCTGGGAAGTATGTTTACTAGGGATGAAATGACTGAGAAAGATATTGAAAGGAGGGTGAGTGCCGGGAACAGAGTGAACGGTGCACTTATATCAACATTAGCAAATAAATGTTCGTCGCAAGTTAAACTATGTACGATAGATGCACAAATGTTGAGATCCGTACATTATATAAGGCTGAGAAAAGCATTATCGACAAAATCAAGGAAAGAGCTCTGCGCTGGTTTGGACATGTAGAGCGAATGGACAGCGAAAGAACGGCTAAGAATATTTACAATGCGAATGTTGATGGATGCAGAAAACGAGGAAGGCCGAGAAAGACATGGCATGACCAAATCCAACAAATACTTGTAGATGGACACGTCAAAAGTCGGAATAATCAGCGCGCGTGCATGAGGAGTGGTATGAATGTAAAGGAAGCGAGATCTGTATGCAAAGATAGAGTGATATGGAGTTCTATCCTGTCTGCCTACCCCTACGGCGAAACGGCGTGATGGTTTGTTGTAGTTGTTATTGTTTTATTGAAATATATACAGAAAACGTGTTTTTTTAAGACTTAAATAAAATTTTCACGACAAGGTAAATTGTAATTCTGGAATTATTGCTCTACAGCCCTGTTTCGTGGAAACACAATGTAACAGAAAAGGCAATGAGAGTTGTATTCGATCGTCTCTATAAAATTATATAATTAAATTATTATATAATTAAATTCATGAATGTACAAATGCAAGAAACAGCGACTGTGACGGCCAAACTATAGAAAAAGTCGACAATACAAAATATTTAGGAATGAAAATTGATAGTTATTTAAAGTGGAACATACACGTAGATAAAACCGCAACCAAATTAAGAAAAATGATATATTTATTAAAAAACATTAGAAACATTCTAAGCAAAACTACTTTAGTTAATGTATACTATGCTCCAGCACAATCAATCATCAGTTACGGAATAATAGGATGGGGAAGAACAAGTCAAACCGCATTAGAGCAATTTTTTTTGTTTGGTCCTGTGGTAGTGTCACGGACTAACGGATCAGAGGTCCGAGGTTCTATACCACAACTCGATTACCATTTTTCTAAGGTTAGTAACTTAGGAGAAAGTAACGTACATAGTCACAGTCTTACATATAAGTCATCTGTCATGACCGCAAGTCTCTTAAAAACGACATTTTTTCGAATATTTTCAAAACATGGCATTAATAACACAGTTGTGTGGGTGTGGATATTATCCTTGGCTCTTCCCAACCGACTTTTTACTGGGGATGCTAGGCTATCAGTCATTATGGAGGAGGAGGGACGTTCATTTGGGTGTTCACTTTTTCCAGGTGATCGGTGGTCGCATACATAATTCAGAAATTCTAATGGATGTAGGACTGTTCGTACCTGATCTATCTTCAGAAAGCGTCGATTGTTTTACCTGCCACGATGCAGAACAAATGTCATGCTGCTTGGTAGAGCAATCTTGCTACTTAATCGCATCACCTCGGATGTCAACATATTTCACGACAGTGGGCCTTCTTTTAGGAAAGAATTTTCTAACTTTTAATTTTTCTTTTTACATTTGTTATATTATTTTAACAACATAACTACCTACTATAATTTGTGATCAATTGTTGTATTTAGAATGAATTGAGTTTCCTTTCTGTGATAATATCTGAATAAAATAAATGAATGAATAAATGGAAGGAAGTATCACTTACTTGAGGCAATTCCGCTGTAACGAGACGAATTCAAACATTCCTGTTTAATATCAGGACAGTCAATATCTATCTCAGTGTAGATAATGATATCACTGGTTATCCTAGGCTGGTCAGTACTGGTCCCCGGTTCAGCCTTCGCGGTAGCAACACCTGGCTCTTCGCTTCCAAAAGGACGTGACGCCCCTTCCCCCGAATGGAGAATATCTATTTCTACATCGTCAGACCCCGGTACAGCCTTCACAGTAGCAACCTCTGGCTCCTCGCTTCTGTAGGGACGCGACGCTCGTCCCTCAGTATGTAGTTTATCTCCTTCTAAATCTCCAATCTCCGGTTCAACCTTAATATTGATTGAAGAGATTTCCATAGCTCGGGTTTTGAGAACAGATACAAAGTAATTCTTCGATTTATACGAAAATAAATATCCTAGAAATTATACAAAATATTTCACTGGAAAATCACATTTTAATTGTCACAAAAAACTATTTTAAAAATTTCGGTTTTATAAAATACACAATAATTATATATATATATTAATCACAAGCCGCGAGCGACGCCCACAGCTTGACAGGAGAACCACAGATAAAATGTATTATGGCCGATAATCCACAAACAAACATAGAAATTACGGTCAGAGGTGAATGTGTGCATAAGTTATTATTATTATTACAATAGGTATCGATAGTTAAAAGCTCTAGAGGACGTTTCGTTTATTTGGAATAAATCGGTAGTACAAAGTAGATTAAATTTCTTATCTGTTTCAAATTTACAGGCTGTGTTTCTTTATTCTAATTATATTTTTATTTATTTATTGCAGAAAAGAACTCCAATACCTCACTCGAAATGGTTGGTGGATTGAGTGGTTTGTGGCTGGATGGACCGCCGGTGGATGAAGGTCCACCTATCCTGCACATTCTGTGATCTCCCAACTTTCAATGTTTGTTATTCTCCTCGTTTCTATGGCCATGGGTAGCTACTGTTGCTATTGGAACAATTTTCCATCTTCATAGCAACCAACATCAACAATTACACATTTTTTCCTCTCTTGATAATTTCTGCCAACTTCCGCATGTAAGAATTTTATCTGCCCGCGTCTGCTCGTCCTACCTATAGGACAAGCAGATGCGGGTCAGAGATCATCCTAATGATTATAATCATCTGCCCACATCTGAACATTCTTACATCATCTGACCGCCGCTCCGCCACATTCATCATTATATTTTGCAAATAACTTTAGTGAAAGCGCCGTGTTCACCACAAAGGAAAAAACTACCCAGAAGCCAAGTCTTGGAGATATCATCCGGATTCCTGTCCCTGATTCCCTTTCCTGTCTTCCTAAAGGTAGGATTTTTGTCTACTGAAGTTTGTTTAGCCGCACACTGTTCAATTCCGCATTTTCCATCTCCGCGCAACGCATCTCTTAAATAAGATAAATAAGAGGGGAAATCCCCGCAAATTTCCACCAATCCGATCAACGGATTCGGTCAAATAATATCCACGAAAATTATAATCGCCACCCTACGAAATGAGAAAGCAATATTTGACGGGTAAGTTTTTGTAAAAATGTTCAATTCTGTCGGCCAGCGGAAGGAAAAACAAACCATTAATCGAAGTTTGGCTGTACATGACTAATGAGCTATTACATATCTTATTGAATAAAATAACGAATTGAGAAATATACCAATGGTTCAAATATACATATAGGACAAAAAATACATCAGTATTTGGTTTTAATCGCTTGTATTTTATTAGTTGAAGGATGCGTACGAATTTATCTACTCAATGTAACAGACGCTGCTGGTCACCTCTCCCTCCTAGCTTATCTTGTTGTGTTATTTGCGGATATATCTTTTTTTATTTTTTTTTATTTAATCCAATATATAATACAAATACATGGTTTACAAAAAAAAATGTGTATACAATAGGTACATTCAATATAATATACTTTTTATTTATGGATGTAGCCACTCCACTGGCCCGCAGGCACGCTCCGGAGTGTTTTATACAATCATAATAGTACACACTTTCACGTCAATAGTTGTGTAAAAATTCAAAATAAATATAAAAAAAGAATCTCAAACATACCTACATTTATAAAATAGGAAAGGATTTTCAAGAAATTAAAATTATGTTCTTTTTTTTATTTTTTTTATTTGTAATTCATATAACACAAAGTATAATACATTGAATAACATTCCCAGGAGTTACAATAACTCAATTCGGGACATAAATAATATTAACATTTAGAAAATAACACATATTGAGAACAACAAAGAAACAAAGCAAGTTTAGCACCTTTATAACTTAATATACAACAACAATATATACGCCTAAAACCTTTTCTTACACAAGCAGAATAAATATATACAACAAAACGCTTTTAAGAATAAAAAAAAGGAGTGAATCTACTAAGGGAGATAAAGTCATAAACATCACATGCCATGCAGATGATGCTGTCATAGTGATGATGAGAACATATCCATCTCAGTTAGTAAACATCTGGATGCCTAAGAAATTTCGTATAGTACGATGAACACGTGATTATTGGAAACATAATTCGGATATACAAAACGTGTGTCAGACCAAATCATGGTGTATACAACAGAGGCGAGGATAGATAGAGAGAAAATAAAAAATACGAAAAACCAAGTAGAAAAACTAAATAGAAAAACTAAATAGGAAAACCAAATCACTGCTCAGAACGTCAGAGATGAAAGTACTAAACGCACTCGCAGGGAAACCCAAAAGAGGCAGAATCTAGAGTCAAGAAGTTAGACGGATTTGCGATACCTATTGCATAGTAAATAGATTATGGAGAGATTACGTCCGTAATTCCATCAATCGAAAGCTCTAAAATCCCCTTTACCATTGCTCACGAAATCCCGGCCGTTTGCCGTCTGCCCAGAAGACCACCAAGGAGAGGGAAGAACAGCTGAAACTCAAAGTCTGATATATGACACATATTCCTCAGCTTCCGGTCCAGTCTTTTTAGCAATCCATTTATGGACAAGAGTTTTAAAAACATTGTTTTTCATTTTCTTTTATATCTCCATACTTAAAAAGTTGTATAGCTTAGGGGCCAGAAAATTATGGTGCCTTAATTTGTTTTTTTCTTTGGGAGCAGAAGTATTGTTTTTTGTCTTTGTCTAGTGTCGTAAATTTGTTGTACGTCATTATGTCTGTCAAGCTTTTGATGAGTGTCTTAAAATTGTCTTTGTGTATATTTGCCTTATGTCTAGTACTGTACATTCTGTAAAAAGTCTGTCTGTAGAGTGTTGGTTAGACTTTTTGTTGGCCTTAGTAAGGTTTGTTGTGCTTTCATTAATGGCTCTAATGTGGTTTTACTTGTTCCTCCCCATCCTATTATTCCGTAACTGCTAGTTGATTGTGCTAGAGCATAGTATATATTAATAAAATTAGTTTTGCTTAGAATGTTTTTAAATAAATATATCATTTTTCTTAGTTCCATCTTAAGCATACCCAAATATTTTGTATTATCTACCTTTTCTATAGTTTGGCAGTCACATTCGCTGTTTCTTGCATTTGTACATTCGTGAATTTTAAGTGTTTTTCTATTGGCTGATTCCATTTGTCCATGCTAAAAGTCAGATATTTTGTTTCATGCGCGTTAAGTGTAAGTAAGTTAAAGTCTAGCCATGTTTTCGCCTTATCTAAGCCTTTCTCACTTTTGCAGTACACTTTCTTCCAGCTTTATATCATGGAATAAAAGCACTGTATCGTCTGCGAAAGTTACAATGCCTCCATCAACATTTGAGTTACATAGCCCATTTACATAGATCAGAAATGATGTAGGCCCTAATGTACTTCCCTGAGGTACTCCAAAATTTCCGATAAGATTTTCGCTAATTGTATGACCTATTTTTACAGTTTGTTTTCTTTTGAAAATAAAACTTTTGAACCACTTCAGACATATACCTTTTTTTCCACATGCTTGTAATTTCTTAACCAAAAGTATTTGTGACACTGGGTCAAAGGCTTTAGCAAGGTCAAGGAATACTGCTAAGGTTTTTTCGTTTTGGTCTACGTTTTAATAAATGTATTCAGTTATGTCTAATATGGCATCCTGCGTTCCTATTCCTTTACGAAATCCGTATTTATTTGATTTATTTATACTTTTACATTGTTTGTATTCTTTTTTTATTCAGAATAATGTTCCCTCACTGAGGTGTCGAGGGAAACATTTTACAAAATGTAAAACATGCCTAAGATTAGCTATGTAACAAAGTTAACATAATAATAACAATAAAAAACGTAATTAATCTAATCAACCTAATTATCATTAACATAATAATAATAAAAAACTAAAATAATCATAAAAAACATAACCAATTTATATTTATTTATTTATTTATTAACGGACATTGTCCATGTATACAATTTATAAGGTTTAAATATTACAATAAAAGAATAGTTTAAAACATTTTTTAAAAAAAAGAAAGAAGCATTGACAAACATAAGGGACATCGAGACAAGATCTGGACTTTTTATTTAGTGCTCGTTT